>NC_141834.1:24566157-24628657 GCF_982586985.1 Callionymus lyra | reverse complement strand
AACTTTATTGATCCCTCAGGAGGTCTTCTTCTCCCAGAGTCACCGTCCTGAGGTCTACGTCTCCAGAGATGTTTTCTGGAGAACATGACTCCAGTGGATGAACCGTCTCAGATCCAGCAGCTGGTTTTCTTCTCACCTTCAGTCGTCCTGTACCTGAAGAACCTCAGTGTTGTGTCTGAAGTTTGTTCCTGACAGTGACTCTCCAGAGCTGGAGGTTCAAAGGTCTCAGAAGACACAGCAGCAGTTGTGACTGGAAGGTAAAAAAAACATCATTTGGAGACAAAAACACAAAAATAAATAATGATCACGTAACGTCCTGGTTCTGATTCGGTTCTGATTCTGGTTCTGATTCTGATACTGGTTCTGATTTGGTTATGATTCTGGTTATGATTCTGTTTCTGGTTCTGATTCTGATACTGGTTCTGATTCGGTTTCTGATTCTGGTTCGGGTTCTGATTCTGAATCTGTTTCTGGTTCTGATTCTGATACTGGTTCTGATTTGGTTCTGATTCTGGTTCTGATTCTGTTTCTGGTTCTGATTCTGATACTGGTTCTGATTCGGTTTCTGATTCTGGTTCGGGTTCTGATTCTGATTCTGAATCTGTTTCTGGTTCTGGTTCTGATTCTGATACTGGTTCTGATTTGGTTCTGATTCTGGTTCTGATTCTGATACTGGTTATGATTCGGTTTCTGATTCTGGTTCTGATTCTGGTTCTGATTCTGTTTCTGGTTCTGATTCTGATTCTGATTCTGTTTCTGGTTCTGGTTCTGATTCTGGTTCTGATTCGGTTTCTGATTCTGGTTCTGATTCTGGTTCTGATTCTGGTTCTGATTCTGTTTCTGGTTCTGGTTCTGATTCTGATTCTGATTCTGGATCTGATTCTGATTCTGATTCTGGATCTGATTCTGATTCTGATTCTGGATCTGATTCTGATTCTGAAATCTTCCTCTACTTGTCGCTTCAAGTTGTTTCCCGAACTCTAATGAACGTCACTCCCGTTGTAGATCCTGCTATCGCGAGATAAACATCTACGTCACTTCCGGGTCTCCTTAGTCTTTGAACTCTTCTTTATTTACGTGGTTTGTTTTCCTTTTGCGCGTGACGTCACTTGCGTAACATTGCGTCGTGACGTCACTCCTCCCCGCAAGCTTCACTTCCGCCTGCGCTGAGCGGAAATGGAGGCTGAGAGTCTGTCAACAAGAGTCTGAAGTAGAGTCTGAAGTAGAGTCTCGAGGCTAGACTAGAGTCTAGAGTAGAGTCCAGAGTAGAGTCTGGAGCAGCGACGCGTCCACAGACCCAGAGGCTCCGGGACCATGAACCTCCTCCCCTGGACCAGGCTCGACCTCAGTCCTCGTCAAAATGGAGGCGAGAATGTTTCGTCCGTCAAGTGTGGTCCTGCTGCAGGAGTCTGTTCCTCCAGACCTCGCCTCGGACCCCCGCCGCTGAACCCCCTGCTGGTCCAGACCCGCACAGGGTCTCCCGTCAGTCCGGAGCTGAGCTGCGCGGACGAGGCTCTGGACGCGGACACGAGGCTCCTGGTCCAGACCTCCCTGGAGGACCTGCTGGGACTGAGCGGGACCCGCTGGTCTGAGGACCAGACGCAGACCAGCATGAAGAGGGTCGTGACGGAGCTGCTGGACAAACACAGATACGTGTACAATGGTGAGAAATACACGTGTTTTAACAATGATGAACACATGAATATATATTAATAGATATTTATATCTATTAATACGCACACATATATTCATGTTTATTCATATATATATATATGTATATATATAAATACTCACACATATATTCATGTTTATTCATATATATATATATATATGTATATATATAAATACACACACACATATATTCATGTTTATTCATATATATATATGTATATATATAAATACACACACACACATATATTCATGTTTATTCATATATATATATATATGTATATATATAAATACACACACACATATATTCATGTTTATTCATATATATATATGTATATATATATAAATACACACACATATATTTATATATATGAATAAACATGAATATATGTGTGTGTGTTTTATTTATATATATATACATGTATATAAATACACACACACATATTCATGTTTATTCATATATATAAATATATGTGTGTGTTTTTATATATATAAATACACACACACATATATTCATGTTTATTCATATATATATATGTATATATATAAATACACACACACATATTGATGTTTATTCATATATATAAATATATGTGTGTGTTTTTATATATATAAATACACACACACATATATTCATGTTTATTCATATATATATATGTATATATATAAATACACACACACATATATTCATGTTTATTCATATATATATATGTATATATATAAATACACACACACATATTCATGTTTATTCATATATATAAATATATGTGTGTGTTTTTATATATATAAATACACACACACATATATTCATGTTTATTCATATATATATGTATATATATATAAATACACACACATATTGATGTTTATTCATATATATATTTAAATATATATATATGAATAAACAAGATTCAACTCAAAGTGATTTTTACTCAAGTTCCTTTGATTTGGTGAAAACGTTGAAACTCTTCCAAAGATCTCAAGCGTTCCAGACCATCAACAGTCTGAAGCTTCACCTGGTGTTGAGGCTCCTCCCAGGTCTAGAGACCTTCTGTGTCAAGTTCCAGGAGATCATGAGTGTGTTTGTGAAACACAAGCCTGAGGAGAATCTTCAGGACGTGGAAGACAAACGTGTTCTTCCAGGAGGACGGAGAGAGGGGAAGAACCAAGGTCGTCCTGGAGACTCACTTGAAACATCTCAGTGATGACAGACCCAGGAGGAGAAGCTCTCCAGATAAGACTCGTGTGGATGAACAAGAACTTCTAGTGGGTTTTATGGTCCAAACAAAAATGTTATTTTTTTCTTCACAATGATGTCAACAACAACATTTCAGCAGCACAACGACCCAGAAGAAGCGAGAAGGTTCTGGACCAGTGACTTGAGAACCTGTGAAGATCAGGTGATGCTAGGAGGTCCTGGAGACACAAGTACCAGAGCAGACATGAAGAAGCTCAGTCATTGTTGAAGGCTGTTCTATCATGTCGTTGGAGAAGAAGCTGAGAAATGTTTATCTTGGAGACGACCTCGGGTCAAAGGTTCTAGTCCGTTAAGAGGTACACTTGTGTCTCCTGCAGGAATCATCCACAGGTTGTCGGCGCAGCAGCTGAGCGGCCGCACTCGTCTGGTGAAGGACGTGGCCACGAGTATGTTTGCAGACGGGAAGACCAACTGGGGTCGAGTGGCCAGTCTGGTGGCGTTCGGGGCGACGGTGTGTCAGTCCCTGCAGGAGCAGCAGGACCTGCAGGACCGTGTGGCGCAGGTGTCTCAGGTCTCTCAGGAGATCTCCTCGTACCTGCTGGACCAGCAGAGGGACTGGCTGCTGCAGAACAACTCTTGGGTGAGTGTCCTCGCCCCCGTCCGTCTCCAGACCTCAGGCCTGACCCGGTGTTTGTGACCAGGACGGGTTCGTGGAGTTCTTCCGAGAGGCGGATCCAGAGTCCGCGGTGAGGACGGCGCTGATGGCGGCGGTGGGAGTGGCGGGTCTGGGCGTGTCTCTGGCCATGCTGCTGCGCTGAAGATTGACGGGTGTTTTGATTGACGGGCCTGCAGAGAGTATTTTTCTAATCGTGTACGTATGTAAGATATGTTGATCTCATATTTTGTTTAATAAAAATCCAAAGTTCACCTCAGTGCGTGTCGTTCACACCATCTTTGAGCGAGTGCCTCAGGGACCAGCTGGTGAACCGGTTCCGACCCGTTCTGAACAGAACATGATCGTTGTCCAGAGATTAGAGGCAGGAAGTCAGCTGACTCGGTGCTGCAAACCACTGGTCATGATACTCGCATGTGTCACCTGCGACAGGTGGACTGAAGTCTCCCTGGATCATCATGACATCAGCAGGAACCTTAGCTGTGTCTCAAATCACATACTTGTACTCAGTTAGTACTTTTAGTGCGTAAGTGCGTCTCGATTCTTAGTATGTAAATGTATTTGCATACACACTAGATTGTACTAAAACAACCACAAGACTGAGTATGAATCGATGGACACTTTCTACACTAAACAACTCCATCTTAGAGACGTTGTAAATATATATATATATATATATATATTCATATACTTCCAGGTGTATTTTCAACAGCAGCAGGAGGATAAACACGTCTTCGCTGCTGATACCAGTTTAAATATGTCGCGAATATTTTGATTCTCATATTTTTTATTTATTTCTTCTTCCAAACTTGCAAAATGTGCTGCCAGCAGGTGGCGATAGTGTTCCTACAGCTGGTTGAAACCATCATTAAATAGTAGTTGAAGAAGAAGCTGTTGCGTCATTTCCTGTTAGTGTGTAGCAGCAGAGTTTGATTTGAGACAAACTATCTGTGTCTCAAATCGCATACTAGCTACTACAAGTAAGTATTTTTAGTGCGTCTCAATTCTTAGTACTTCACTGTAGTGCTCCATGCACACTAAAGTGAAGTACTAACACGCCCACAAAACTAGTATGGTTCGATGGACACTAAACACACTAAACAGCTCCATCTTAGTGACGTTTTAAACGGAAGTTACGTCATATATAAATGCATATACTGTATATATATATATATATATATATATATATATACTTACAGGTGCATTTTCAGCAGCAGTAGAAGTGTCGTGACTTATTTAGCTGTTTATTAAAATAGTTACGCTGGATCGGTGTGGCTTCTTCATCACACACTCGCCCCTTGGGTTCCAAAAATAAAGGCTTGAGATCGTCTGTCAGCTTTTCAATATTTATTTTACAAAAGCAAAAGAAAACATGAGATCAAAAAACTTTTCCAATAAATGAAAGCAAAAGTCACTGAGCGATCAAAACTGTGTCGCTTCCTCATCCGTTACCTTCTGGCTTCTAAACACAGGTCATCAGAACAACTACTGCAGCCCAGCATGACAAAAGCAAAGAGTTAATTTCTAAATGTAAACAAACAAATAACTCAAATAACTCAAATAACTTTACTGAATTCATCTTGCATACTAACCATTAATCAAATATAACATTAACCCAAAAATGGCTCTAACATACCAGCCCCTAATTGCTTATTACACAGCAATGACCAAAATCCTACATCATGGAGCCATTATAACCAAATATAGGACGTCTGTCGCACGCAAGTTGCATACTTTAGTCCATGTGTTAAATACTCAAGTTCATATTTGGAAATCCAGCAAGATCCTGGGGTCTGGAACTTAAAGTCTTACCCGGAACATAAAGTCATATAGTCCCTCATCCAGCAGTCAGAGGTGCACCTGAAAGAAAGAAAGGGGTTCGGTGGACTCAGCAGCAGACAGAGCTTTGTGATGGTCTTTGGATGATGTTGGTCTTCGTTTGAATACAACAAGAAGGACGACACGTCTTCACTGCTGATACCAGCTTTAATATCTCGATCATTTTTTTTCTTTATTTCTTTTTCCAAACTTGCAAAACGTGCTGCCAGCAGGTGTCGCTAGTGTTCCTACAGCTGCTTGAAACCATCCTTTAATAGTAGTAGAAGAAGAAGCTGTCGCGTCATTTCCTGTTAGTGTGTAGCAGCAGAGTTTGATTTGACATACTATCTGTGGAGGATTAGTTACTAGTTAGTACGTACACTATCCTGATGATACTAACTTCTAGTATACTAAGAGAAGTATGTTTGAGACATACTATCTGTGGAGGATTAGTTACTAGTTAGTACGTACACTATCCTGATGATACTAACTTCTAGTATACTAAGAGAAGTATGTTTGAGACATACTATCTGTGGAGGATTAGTTACTAGTTAGTACGTACACTATCCTGATGATACTAACTTCTAGTATACTAAGAGAAGTATGTTTGAGACATACTATCTGTGGAGGATTAGTTACTAGTTAGTATGTACACTATCCTGATGATACTAACTTCTAGTATACTAAGAGAAGTATGTTTGAGACAAACTATCTGTGGAGGATTAGTTACTAGTTAGTACGTACACTATCCTGATGATACTAACTTCTAGTATACTAAGAGAAGTATGTTTGAGACATACTATCTGTGGAGGATTAGTTACTAGTTAGTACGTACACTATCCTGATGATACTAACTTCTAGTATACTAAGAGAAGTATGTTTGAGACGTACTATCTGTGGAGGATTAGTTACTAGTTAGTACGTACACTATCCTGATGATACTAACTTCTAGTGCACTAAGAGAAGTATGTTTGAGACATACTATCTGTGGAGGATTAGTTACTAGTTAGTACGTACACTATCCTGATGATACTAACTTCTAGTATACTAAGAGAAGTATGTTTGAGACATACTATCTGTGGAGGATTAGTTACTAGTTAGTATGTACACTATCCTGATGATACTAACTTCTAGTATACTAAGAGAAGTATGTTTGAGACAAACTATCTGTGGAGGATTAGTTACTAGTTAGTACGTACACTATCCTGATGATACTAACTTCTAGTATACTAAGAGAAGTATGTTTGAGACATACTATCTGTGGAGGATTAGTTACTAGTTAGTACGTACACTATCCTGATGATACTAACTTCTAGTATACTAAGAGAAGTATGTTTGAGACGTACTATCTGTGGAGGATTAGTTACTAGTTAGTACGTACACTATCCTGATGATACTAACTTCTAGTACACTAAGAGAAGTATGTTTGAGACATACTATCTGTGGAGGATTAGTTACTAGTTAGTATGTACACTATCCTGATGATACTAACTTCTAGTACACTAAGAGAAGTATGTTTGAGACATACTATCTGTGGAGGATTAGTTACTAGTTAGTACGTACACTATCCTGATGATACTAACTTCTAGTATACTAAGAGAAGTATGTTTGAGACATACTATCTGTGGAGGATTAGTTACTAGTTAGTATGTACACTATCCTGATGATACTAACTTCTAGTATACTAAGAGAAGTATGTTTGAGACATACTATCTGTGGAGGATTAGTTACTAGTTAGTACGTACACTATCCTGATGATACTAACTTCTAGTATACTAAGAGAAGTATGTTTGAGACATACTATCTGTGGAAGATTAGTTACTAGTTAGTAAGTAAACTATCCTGATGATACTAACTTCTAGTATACTAAGAGAAGTATGTTTGAGACATACTATCTGTGGAGGATTAGTTACTAGTTAGTATGTACACTATCCTGATGATACTAACTTCTAGTATACTAAGAGAAGTATGTTTGAGACATACTATCTGTGGAGGATTAGTTACTAGTTAGTACGTACACTATCCTGATGATACTAACTTCTAGTATACCAAGAGAAGTATGTTTGAGACATACTATCTGTGGAGGATTAGTTACTAGTTAGTACGTACACTATCCTGATGATACTATCTTCTAGTATACAAAGAGAAGTATGTTTGAGACATACTATCTGTGGAGAATTAGTTACTAGTTAGTACGTACACTATCCTGATGATACTAACTTCTAGTATACCAAGAGAAGTATGTTTGAGACATACTATCTGTGGAGGATTAGTTACTAGTTAGTACATACACTATCCTGATGATACTAACTTCTAGTATACTAAGAGAAGTATGTTTGAGACATACTATCTGTGGAGGATTAGTTACTAGTTAGTACATACACTATCCTGATGATACTAACTTCTAGTATACTAAGAGAAGTATGTTTGAGACATACTATCTGTGGAGGATTAGTTACTAGTTAGTACGTACACTATCCTGATGATACTAACTTCTAGTGTACTAAGAGAAGTATGTTTGAGACATACTATCTGTGGAGGATTAGTTACTAGTTAGTACGTACACTATCCTGATGATACTAACTTCTAGTACACTAAGAGAAGTATGTTTGAGACATACTATCTGTGGAGGATTAGTTACTAGTTAGTACGTACACTATCCTGATGATACTAACTTCTAGTATACTAAGAGAAGTATGTTTGAGACATACTATCTGTGGAGGATTAGTTACTAGTTAGTACGTACACTATCCTGATGATACTAACTTCTAGTATACCAAGAGAAGTATGTTTGAGACATACTATCTGTGGAGGATTAGTTACTAGTTAGTACGTACACTATCCTGATGCATACTAACTTCTAGTATACTAAGAGAAGTATGTTTGAGACATACTATCTGTGGAGGATTAGTTACTAGTTAGTACGTACACTATCCTGATGCATACTAACTTCTATTATACTAAGAGAAGTATGTTTGAGACATACTATCTGTGGAGGATTAGTTACTAGTTAGTACGTACACTATCCTGATGATACTAACTTCTAGTATACTAAGAGAAGTATGTTTGAGACATACTATCTGTGGAGGATTAGTTACTAGTTAGTACGTACACTATCCTGATGCACACTAACTTCTAGTATACTAAGAGAAGTATGTGATTTGAGACATACTATCTGTGGAGGATTAGTTACTAGTTAGTACGTACACTATCCTAATGCATACTAACTTCTAGTATACTAAGAGAAGTATGTTTGAGACATACTATCTGTGGAGGATGAGTTACTAGTTAGTACGTACACTATCCTGATGCATACTAACTTCTAGTATACTAAGAGAAGTATGTTTGTGACATACTATCTGTGGAGGATTAGTTACTAGTTAGTACGTACACTATCCTGATGATACTAACTTCTAGTATACTAAGAGAAGTATGTTTGAGACATACTATCTGTGGAGGATTAGTTACTAGTTAGTACGTACACTAAACTGATGCATACTAACTTCTAGTATACTAAGAGAAGTGTGTTTGTCCAGGGGGCGCTTGTGCCTGATTGTCTGGGCCTAACAAGACATCAAGATGTAAATAAGAGGCTGTTTTGTGATCAAGCTGTGATGACGTCACCTTATTCCCTCTGTGAATGTTTCTACATCTCTGTGATCCTGGAGACGTTCCTGACAGTCGGGCGACATATGGTTCAAGTCCACAGTTGAAGCAGCAAAGTGTGTGACAGTGTTACCGCTTGGTTCTCCTCTTCAACCTGCTGGACCTGCTGGACCTGCCTGACTGCATGACTAGTTGTTATGTCTCGTGTGTCTTTCCCGGTGTTTCCTGTTTTTATTTTGAAACCTGTTCCTTCTGTGTCTGTGTGAGTTTCTTTTCCGGTCCCTCCCCCTGATGATTGTTATTGTCTCCACCTGTCTTGTGTTCTCCTGCTGATTGTTATTGTCTCTACCTGTCTTGTGTTCTCCTGCTGATTGTTATTGTCTTCACCTGTCTTGTGTTCTCCTGCTGATTGTTATTGTCTCCACCTGTCTTGTGTTCTCCTGCTGATTGTTATTGTCTTCACCTGGTCTTGTGTTCTCCTGCTGATTGTTATTGTCTCCACCTGTCTAGTGTTCTCCTGCTGATTGTTATTGTCTCTACCTGTCTTGTGTTCTCCTGCTGATTGTTATTGTCTCCACCTGTCTTGTGTTCTCCTGCTGATTGTTATTGTCTTCACCTGTCTTGTGTTCTCCTGCTGATTGTTATTGTCTCCACCTGTCTTGTGTTCTCCTGTTAATTTTGTTATTGTCTCCACCTGTCTTGTGTTCTCCTGCTGATTGTTATTGTCTTCACCTGTCTTGTGTTCTCCTGCTGATTGTTATTGTCTCCACCTGTCTTGTGTTCTCCTGCTGATTGTTATTGTCTTCACCTGTCTTGTGTTCTCCTGCTGATTGTTATTGTCTCCACCTGTCTTGTGTTCTCCTGTTAATTTTGTTATTGTCTCCACCTGTCTTGTGTTCTCCTGCTGATTGTTATTGTCTTCACCTGTCTTGTGTTCTCCTGCTGATTGTTATTGTCTTCACCTGTCTAGTGTTCTCCTGCTCCGCAGCTGCTACCGATTGCTGGCAACCTTCTTATTCTGCTCACTCTCCCTCAGTCATTGTCGGTTCGTCTCGGTCAGGTCGAGAGTCAGCTCGAACTCTCCTGCACCAAGGGGTACAGCACGTGTCGGACTTCACCATCCAGTTCCGCATCATGGCAGTGGAGAGAAACTGGCCCAACTCCACGCTCGCGGAGGTCTTCATCGAGGCCCGCGCTCCCCAGATCCGGGTCCACCTCATCCCACTGTCACTGCTGGGGACCCTGGACGAGATGATCGAGCTGGTCACCCGCATCGAGACTCGTCAACACGCCGAGGAGTCCCGGGGGCCGGACACCGACGTCTGCCCCGTGCTGATGGAAGAGATCCAGCTCCTCGCCTGCTCACCGCACCCCCTCATCTAGGGTCTCCCCTGGCTCCAACAACACCAGCCACAGATCCAGTGGTCCCCTCTCTCGGTGGTCGGGTGGGGGTTGGGTTTTGACCAGCAGTGTTTTACCTCTCTTTCTCTCATAGGCTTGTCTCTCCTCCCAGCACGTCTAACCTCGTCGTCGATCTCTCATGTCATGCGTGAGTACCATGACCTGAGCGAGGTGTTTTCTAAGACTCGTGCTGTAAGTCTACCTCTTCATCGGTCCTATGATTGCGCGATTGAACTCTTACCCGGTACTGAGCCACAACAAGGGCATTTGTACTCCCTCTCTCTCCCTGAGACTGAGGCCATGAAGACGTATATTTCCGAGTCATTGGCGACTGGCATCATACGTCCCTCTTCTTCCCCTGCTGGCGCGGGTTTCTTCTTTGTGGGCAAGAAGGACGGGTCCCTCAGACCCTGCATTGATTACCGCTCGCTTAATAACATCACTATTAAGAACCGTTATCCCCTCCCGTTAATGTCATCTGCGTTCGAGACTCTGAAAGGGGCCACTGTGTTCACCAAATTAGACTTGCGAAACGCCTACCTTCCGCCAGGGCGACGAATGTAAGACCACATTTAACACTCCATCCGGGCATTACGAGTATTTAGTCATGCCGTTCGGCTAAACCAATGACCCTGTGATTTTTTCCGGCCTTGGTGAATGACGTCTTGCGGGAGTTCCTTAATCAGTTTGTTTTTGTTTATTTAGATGATATCCTGATTTTTTTCTAAGGACAAACGGTCCCACTGCCAGCATGTACGCTCCGACCTTAGAAGAGAAGTGCGAGTTTTATGTCCGAACCGTCTCATTCCTCGGTTATATCATTAGCCCAGGTAGAGCCGATAAGGATCCCGCCAGGGTACGGGAGGTCTCCGACTGTCCCCGATACACGCAAAGCCCTGCACTGGTTTCTCGGGTTTGCTCATTTTTACCGGTGTTTCATCCGTAATTTCAGTTCTGTCTGCTTTCTTTTACACAGTCTCACTTCTGAGTCACAACCCTTCAGGTGGTCCCCGGCCGCCGAGGAGGCGTTCCGGGAGCTCAAGCACCGCTTTACCTCTGCCCCTGTCCTCCAGCAACCTGATTCCCGTCTCCAGTTCCTGGTTGAGGTTGACGCTCAACCCGGTTGACCCGGGGCTGGGCGAGGTCCTGTCACAGAGACGCGCTGCAGATGGCAAGACTCACCCCTGTTCCTTCTTTTTCCGCAAGCTCACTACCGCTGAACGGAACTATGATGTGGGAGATCGAGAGCTCCTTGCCATCAAGGGGGCTCTGGAGGAGTGGCGCCACTGGCTGGAGGGGGCGGAGAATTCGTTCGTGGTTTGGACCGACCACAGCAACCTGGAATATCTAAGAACCGCATGACGGCTGAATCCACGCCAGTCCCAGTGGTCGTTATTCTTTGCCAGATTCAACTTCATGGTAACGGCCTGTCCGGTGTGTGCGACCAGCAAGACCTCATTCGCCCCATCGTCTGGGAAGCTGCTTCCCCTGCCGGTGCCTGATCGTCCATGGTCCCATATCTCTATGGACTACGTCACCGGACTGCCGGCCTCGGAGGGCATGACTGCGGTGCTGACTGTCGTCGACAGGTTCTCTAAGATGGCCCACTTTGTCCCGCTGCCCAAACTACCGGATGCCCGAGACACAGCCGAGGCGGTCCTGACCCATTTCTTCCGTCTCCACGGCCTGCCCGGGACATGGTCTCGGACTGAGGGCCCCAGTTTGCCTCACGCTTTTGGGTGGAGTTTTGCCAGCCTCACCTCAGGGTATCACCCCCAGGCCAATGGCCAAACGGAGAGGCTCAACCAAGACCTAGAGACCTCTCGCCGTTGCCTGGTCTCCGGCGCCCCCACCACCTGGGTCAAGGCTCTCCCGTGGGTCGAGTACGCACACAACTCACTCACGTGCTCCTCCATCTTCACCTACCTTCTCGCAAGCTAGTCCAGACAGGGCTGGACCTGGTAACGGTAACAGTCTGGATGTAGATGCAGGTAAACGTGATCTGTCGTGGACTTGGTATCAAGTAGGAACAACGTTCAGTGATGCCAGTGTTGTTCCTACAAAGTTACACCAAATGCCTCTTCACTATGTGTCCTCAGACATTAACCACGGCTGGGACAAGTCGGCGGTTTGTGGAGCAGTGATGTAGTGATGTCGTGATGTCGTATTGTTGCGATGTAGTGATGAAGTATTGTAGTGATGTTGTGATGTAGTATTGTAGGGATGTTAGTATTGTAGTATTGTTGGGATGTTAGTATTGTAGGGATGTTAGTATTGTTGCGATGTAGTGATGAAGTATTGTAGTGATGTCGTGATGTAGTATTGTAGGGATGTTAGTATTGTAGTGATGTAGTGATGTTAGTATTGTGGTGATGTAGTATTGTTGGGATGTTAGTATTGTAGTATTGTTGGGATGTTAGTATTGTAGCGAGGTTAGTATTGTAGTGATATTAGTATTGTAGTGATGTAGTATTGTAGCGATGTAGTATTGTAGCGATGTAGTATTGTCGTGATGTTAGTATTGTAGTATTGTAGTGATGTTAGTATTATAGTGATGTAGTATTGTTGGGATGTTAGTATAGTAGTGATGTTGTGATGTAGTATTGTAGTGATGTAGTATTGTAGCAATGTTAGTATTGTAGTGATGTTAGTATTGTAGTGATATTAGTATTGTAGTGATGTAGTATTGTAGCGATGTAGTATTGTAGCGATGTAGTATTGTAGCGATGTAGTATTGTCGTGATGTTAGTATTGTAGTATTGTAGTGATGTTAGTATTATAGTGATGTAGTATTGTTGGGATGTTAGTATAGTAGTGATGTCGTGATGTAGTATTGTAGTGATGTAGTATTGTAGTGATGTTAGTATTGTAGTGATGTTAGTATTGTAGTGATGTAAGTATTGTAGTGATGTTAGTATTGTAGTGATGTAGTCACTATTGTCATTACTGTTGTCATTACTTTTGCAGAACTGTGAGCTCAGTGAGCCACTAGGTGTCAGTGTTTTCATCTTCTCTCAACTCCTCCCTCAAGATCTTCAATATCAGAGCTGGTTACTTTAGTCTCTTCTCTCACTTCTCTCTCTTCACTCTCTTCTCTCACTTCACTCTCTTCTCTCACTCCTGCACTGTTGCTGGACTCGGTAGGTTCACTGTCTCTGTGTGTGTGTTTGTGTGTATATATTTGTGTTTCTGCTTAATTGTTTGTACATGTATAAATGTGTTTGTTTGTGTATGTGTGTATATAAATGTTTGTGTATATGTATAAAAGTGCTTGTGTGTATATGTATAAAAGTGCTTGTGTGTATATGTATAAAAGTGTGTGTATATGTATAAAAGTGTGTGTGTGTATATGTATAAAAGTGTGTGTGCGTACAGGTATATGTATAAAAGTGTGTGGGTGGTGTGTGTCTGAGAGATTGTCGCGGCTGTATGTCTGAGTTGTGAATCTAAAATTAATCCTGTAAGAAGGAAGAATGTGTGACTTGACCTGGAGATGGAGAGTCTGCTACCGGAAACCTGTGACCTTTGACCTCCCACATTTGGACTCAGCCAAGTTCTCTAGTGATCACTCTATGGAGACATGTGTGTGTGTTTGTGTCCGTGTGTGTCAATGTGAGTATCTGTGTGTATCTGTGTGTATCTGTGTGTATCTGTGTGTATTCATGTGAGTGTCCATGTGTATCTATGTGTGTCCATGTGTGTGTATATCTGTGTGTGTTCATGTGTGTATCCATGTGTATCTATGTGTGTCCATGTGTGTGTATATCTGTGTGTGTATATCTGTGTGTGTTCATGTGTGTATCCATGTGTGTGCAACTATTAGTATCCATTGATCGCTCTATGATTGTTTTTGGATCAAACCTACTGAGAATCAATGACATCATTCAGTCGTTGTATCCACGGCAACAATCAATGACATGAGATCAATAAGAATCTTGTTCGAACCTTTTTAAACTTTGAACAAAAGGAAGAAAACACTTCAAACAGTCCTTGACTCCAGTGTTGGGAGATGGATCTGATTCTCTGTCTTTCTGCTCCAAACTACTTCCTTCTGAGGCTCCTGGTCCTGCTGGAGTCATTGAGACCTGGTCCTGCTGAAGTCATTGAGATCTGGTCCTGCTGGAGTCATTGAGACCTGGTCCTGCTGAAGTCATTGAGATCTGGTCCTGCTGGAGTCATTGAGACCTGGTCCTGCTGGAGTCATTGAGATCTGGTCCTGCTGGAGTCAGTGAGATCTGGTCCTGCTGGAGTCATTGAGACCTGGTCCTGCTGGAGTCATTGAGATCTGGTCCTGCTGGAGTCATTGAGATCTGGTCCTGCTGGAGTCATTGAGATCTGGTCCTGCTGGAGTCAGTGAGATCTGGTCCTGCTGGAGTCAGTGAGATCTGGTCCTGCTGGAGTCAGTGAGATCTGGTCCTGCTGGAGTCATTGAGATCTGGTCCTGCTGGAGTCAGTGAGATCTGGTCCTGCTGGAGTCATTGAGATCTGGTCCTGCTGGAGTCAGTGAGACCTGGTCCTGCTGGAGTCAGTGAGATCTGGTCCTGCTGGAGTCATTGAGATCTGGTCCTGCTGGAGTCAGTGAGATCTGGTCCTGCTGGAGTCAGTGAGACCTGGTCCTGCTGGAGTCAGTGAGATCTGGTCCTGCTGGAGTCAGTGAGACCTGGTCCTGCTGGAGTCAGTGAGATCTGGTCCTGCTGGAGTCAGTGAGACCTGGTCCTGCTGGAGTCAGTGAGACCTGGACTTGACACCAGGACACGTCGCAGTTCAATGATTTCCTTTGTTGTCACTTACGGCCACATGTCTTGGACACTCGTGGTAAGAGCTAGAACTTCATTGATCCTCAGGAGGTCTCCTTCAAGAGAGGGGCTCAACCTGGGGTGAGGTGGCGTCGATGGTGGGATGAGAGTGTCACTCAAACCACTGACTTACTCTGCCTATCGATCGACTTCTGCCTTCGAGAGAACCTCAACCATGTTCCGGTGGATCTAATATTTGGACTATAGCGGTCCCCCTAATGGTCAATGCAGCTCTGGCCACAAGGGGGTCTGTCACGGCGGTGATCCTGTAACCCGTTGCTGGACCCTGACCATGAAGGATGAAGCTGTGGCCAAAACACGGCTGTGGGAAGAGTTTGGTGAAGCCATGACTTCACGTCATCAGGTCTTAGGAGGCGCAGTGATGGTGATGATGACGACGAGCTGCTGACCCTGTTCTCAGGACGTTGTTGATTGCTGTAATACTTCGAAGACCTCCTTAATCCCACTAACATCGTTTCCAAGGAGGACATGGGGTCAGGGGGGTCACGACTCAAGCTCAAGATAAACCGAGAACAACACAGGAGTCTCAGAGAATCAAGGAAAAGCACAAAGAAGAAAGTCTTCAGATGTTTCTTGAGGGGGTCAGTAGACTGAGGTCAGAGTTGTTCATGATGTTGCGAGACTGTCATGACTGACACGCCTCTGCACCATTGCAGGGTCATCCAGGGCAGTACCTCTGGACCGGCAGACTGGGTAGTGGTTCCTCTTTTTAAGAAGGGGTATATAGAGTTTCAACTATAGGGGGCTCACACTCCTCAGCCTTTCTGGACTGGCAAGGACTATTCCGGGGTCCTGGGAAGGAGGGTCCGTTGGATAGTCGAGCCTCAGATTTAGGAGGATCAATGTCCAGGTCGTAGAACTGTGGATCAGCTCTACATCCGGGGCAGGATCCTTGAGGGTGTTTGTCCAACATGTCCACATTGGTTTTATGTTCTGGAGAAGGCATTCGACTGTGTCCATCAGGAAGTCCTGTGGGGGGTGCCCTGGGGATATGGGGTGTCAGATACCTACTTTAAGAACTTCTCACAGATTCTTGCAGGACAGAATCTCTAGGCGCAACCAATGGGTTAAACGTTTGTTGACCTTGGGATTGGATCCCTGCTTTTTGTGGACGATGTGGTCCAGTTGACCTCATCAGACATGACCTTCAGCTCTCACTGGAAAGGTTTGCAAGCTAGTGTGAAGCGGCAGAGATGAGGCACAGCACCCCAAAATCTGAGTCCATGGTTCTCAGCAGGAACAAGGTGGGGAGTCTCCGGGTTGGGGATGAGATCTTTTGCCAAGTGGAGGGGTTTAAGTTTTTTTGGGTCTTGTTAAGCGAGGGAAGAATGAAGCCAGAGATCGACGGCTGGACTGAGGCATCTGCAGTTATGACGCTGCACTGATCCGCGGTGAGAGAGCTGAGCCATAAGGCAAACAAGCTGTAAACAGTTTGATCTACGTCTCCACCATCACCTATGGTTTGAATGGTGGGTAGAGCAAGAACAAGATCACGGGTACAAGAGGAAACAAGTTTTCTACGTCGCGTGACTGGACTCTCCCTAGAGATGGTGAGAAGCAGGGTCACCAGGGAGAGGCTCAGTGTAGACCCTGCTTCTTCTGCTCACTGGAAGAAGACCACGGGGCAGACCCAGGACACGCTGGAGAAACTGTGATGACATTAGGTCCCTCGGGAGGAGATGGATGATGTCTCTGGGGCGAGGACAGTCTGGGCCTCCCTACTGAAGATGCTGCCCCTGCGACCCAGGCCCGAATATATGAAGAAAGACGAGACTCGATGCATTGTGAATTCAAATGAAACCTGAGGCTCCTTGAATCTACAGACGAGGTCTTTGATTATACTGTGACTAGGACACACACACTGCCTGTTGTCGATATGTTGTTGTGTATATGTGTGTTCACACTCACACCTGTCTTGTCTCTGCTCAGGAACATGTCGGACCCTCGAGACATCGATGAAGACTCCATCCTCAAAGGCCTCAGTGCCGAAGAGCTGGACCGTCTGGAGGACGAGCTGCAGGAGATGGACCCTGAGGTTCACTAGTGACGTGTGTGTGTGTTGAGCTGCTCTCTTGTGCTGCCCTGAAGAACATCTCGTCTGCCGGGTCTGCCTTCACTCCAATCTTCTGTCCCAGAATGCAATGCTGCCAGCTGGATACCGTCAACGTGATCAGACCAAGAAGACTCCGACGGGTCAGTTCGACCGTGAAGCTCTGATGTCGCACTTGGAGAAGATGGCGCTGGAGAGTGAAGATCGCGAGGACCTGGTGCCGTTCACAGGTGAAAAGAAAGGTGAGTCACAGATCCACGTGCAGGACATGGACCAGAGAAGGTCATGAACAGAGAAGGACTGAAGAAGTTCTACAGTTCGGATGTTTTAATGGTTGTTTATGTGATTCAAAGTCACTTCCTGGTCGGACGTAAGTATGATGAGCTGTGATTGGTCGTCTCTATGAGTTGGTCACATGGTGGGACGGCCCTGGAGACGTGGACGGACATGTTCAGTCAACGTGTCCTCGCTCGTCCTCCAACCTTTCACGACTTCTGTCCAGGAAAAGCGTTCGTGGCTAAGCCTGGAAAGTCGATCCCGGAGCACGAGCAGGTGGTTCTGGAGCCGGAGCTGGAGGAGGCCCTCAGGAACGCCACCGACGCCGAGATGTGCGACATCGCAGGTAAGACCAGCTCAGGTCCAGGAGCTGCTGATGACATCATCGTCCAGCAACAGGTGTTCAAAACTCTGACCCACATAACGTTCATAACGACACATGAGGCGCGAGTCAGATTCCGTCCGTTCAGCACTGATCGCAAATAATCCTGGCAAAGTCCCGTCCAGCTGGACACTCTGAGAGGACCTG
Organism: Callionymus lyra; assembly: GCF_982586985.1. NCBI lineage: Eukaryota > Metazoa > Chordata > Actinopteri > Syngnathiformes > Callionymidae > Callionymus > Callionymus lyra. The sequence continues at coordinate 24,610,624 of NC_141834.1, read as the reverse complement.
TGAGGTCCCTGTGACGTCCAGGTCTTCAGCTCCTTCTCGTGTTGTGTCTCGCAGCCATCCTGGGAATGTACACCTTGATGAGCAACAAACAATATTACGACGCTCTGGGAACGACAGGAACCATCGCCAACACCGAGGGAATCTACAGTGAGTGTCCGTGTTTGTCCAGGTGTGTCCATGTGTGTCCATGTTTGTCCATGTGTGTCCATGTGTGTCCAGGTGTGTCCAGGTGTGTCCATGTGTGTCCATGTGTGTCCATGTGTGTCCGTGTTTGTCCATGTGTGTCCATGTGTGTCCATGTGTGTCCATGTGTGTCCATGTGTGTCCGTGTTTGTCCATGTGTGTCCATGTGTGTCCAGGTGTGTCCGTGTGTGTCCATGTTTGTCCATGTGTGTCCATGTGTGTCCATGTGTGTCCATGTGTGTCCAGGTGTGTCCATGTGTGTCCATGTGTGTCCAGGTATGTCCATGTTTGTCCATGTTTGTCCATGTGTGTCCATGTGTGTCCATGTTTGTCCATGTGTGTCCAGGTGTGTCCATGTGTGTCCATGTGTGTCCATGTGTGTCCAGGTGTGTCCATGTGTGTCCATGTGTGTCCATGTGTGTCCAGGTGTGTCCATGTGTGTCCATGTGTGTCCATGTTTGTCCATGTGTGTCCAGGTGTGTCCATGTGTGTCCATGTGTGTCCATGTGTGTCCATGTTTGTCCAGGTGTGTCCATGTTTTCCAGATGTGTCCATGTGTGTTCATGTTTGTCTACGTTGTCCAGTTGTGTCCACGTGTGTCCTAGTTTGTCCAGGTGTGTCCAGGTGTGTCCATGCTTGTCCAGGTGTGTCCAGGTGTGTCCATGTGTGTCCATGTTTGTCCATGTGTGTCCATGTTTGTCCATGTTGTCCGCATGTGTCCATGTTTGTCCAGGTGTGTCCATGTGTGTCCATGTTGTCCAGGTGTGTCCATGTTGTCCAGGTGTGTCCATGCTGTCCAGGTGTGTCCATGTTGTCCAGGTGTGTCCAGGTGTGTCCATGTTGTCCAGGTGTGTCCAGGTGTGTCAGGTGAAGTTCCTGAGGTTCCTCATACTACATCTCTGTGGCTTGAGAAGATGAGTAGGTGATGATGAAGGTCACTCATGTCCTCCAGGTGTCGTCAAGCCTGACCCGTTCAAGATCTTCCCTGAAGAGCCTCCGAACACGACCAACGTAGAGGAGACTCTGGAGCTGATCCACAACAACGACAGCAGCCTCGTGGACGTCAACCTGAACAACATCAAGGTCTGCTGCTTCAGCCCCGCTCTTGCCTCCCCAGACTAACCTCCAAGACCTGTTCCAGGACATCTCCATCCCCACCCTGAAGGACATCTTTGAGGCCATGAAGGGGAACTCTCACGTGGAGTCTCTGAGCATCGCCGCCACACGCAGCAACGACCCGGTTGCTTATGTGAGTCTTAACGTGACGTCCTTCTGGTCCAGCTGGAGTCACACGGTCATGTGTGTGCAGGCGTGTGCGGAGATGCTGCTGGAGAACACGAGTCTTCAGTCCCTCAACGTGGAGTCCAACTTCATCACCTCAGACGGCATGTTGTCCATCATCAAGGCCATGGCCAACAACGCCACGTTGGTGGAGCTGAAGATTGACAACCAGGTGAGCCTCGTCCTCCTGACTCGTGTCCTGACTCGTGTCCTGACTCGTGTCCTGACTCGCGTCCTGACTCGTGTCCTGACTCGCGTCCTGACTCGTCCTCCTGACTCGTGTCCTGACTCGTGTCCTGACTCTCGCGTCCTGACTCGCGTCCTGACTCGTGTCCTGACTCGCGTCCTGACTCGTGTCCTGACTCGCGTCCTGACTCGTCCTCCTGACTCGTGTCCTGACTCGTGTCCTGACTCTCGCGTCCTGACTCGCGTCCTGACTCGCGTCCTGACTCGCGTCCTGACTCGCGTCCTGACTCGCGTCCTGACTCGCGTCCTGACTCGCGTCCTGACTCGCGTCCTGACTCGCGTCCTGACTCGCGTCCTGACTCGCGTCCTGACTCGTGTCCTGACTCTCGCGTCCTGACTCGCGTCCTGATTCGCGTCCTGACTCGCGTCCTGACTCGCGTCCTGACTCGCGTCCTGACTCGCGTCCTGACTCGCGTCCTGACTCGTCCTCCTGACTCGTGTCCTGACTCGCGTCCTCCTGACTCGCGTCCTCCTGACTCGCGTCCTCCTGACTCGCGTCCTCCTGACTCGCGTCCTCCTGACTCGCGTCCTCCTGACTCGCGTCCTCCTGACTCGCGTCCTCCTGACTCGCGTCCTCCTGACTCGCGTCCTTCTGACTCGCGTCCTTCTGACTCGCGTCCTCCTGACTCGCGTCCTCCTGACTCGCGTCCTGACTCACGTCCTCCTGACTCGCGTCCTGACTCGTGTCCTGACTCGTGTCCTGACTCGCGTCCTCCTGACTCGCGTCCTTCTGACTCGCGTCCTGACTCGCGTCCTGACTCGTGTCCTGACTCGCGTCCTGACTCGTGTCCTCCTGACTCGTGTCCTGACTCGTGTCCTGACTCGCGTCCTGACTCGTGTCCTCCTGACTCGTGTCCTGACTCGTGTCCTGACTCGCGTCCTGACTCGCGTCCTGACTCGTGTCCTGACTCGCGTCCTGACTCGTGTCCTGACTCGCGTCCTGACTCGTGTCCTCCTGACTCGTGTCCTGACTCGCGTCCTGACTCGCGTCCTGACTCGCGTCCTGACTCGCGTCCTGACTCGCGTCCTGACTCGCGTCCTGACTCGCGTCCTGACTCGCGTCCTGACTCGCGTCCTGACTCGCGTCCTGACTCGCGTCCTGACTCGCGTCCTGACTCGCGTCCTGACTCGCGTCCTGACTCGCGTCCTGACTCGCGTCCTGACTCGCGTCCTGACTCGCGTCCTGACTCGCGTCCTGACTCGCGTCCTGACTCGCGTCCTGACTCGCGTCCTGACTCGCGTCCTGACTCGCGTCCTGACTCGCGTCCTGACTCGCGTCCTGACTCGCGTCCTGACTCGCGTCCTGACTCGTGTCCTCCTGACTCGCGTCCTGACTCGCGTCCTGACTCGCGTCCTGACTCGCGTCCTGACTCGCGTCCTGACTCGCGTCCTGACTCGCGTCCTGACTCGCGTCCTGACTCGCGTCCTGACTCGCGTCCTGACTCGCGTCCTGACTCGCGTCCTGACTCGCGTCCTGACTCGCGTCCTGACTCGCGTCCTGACTCGCGTCCTGACTCGCGTCCTGACTCGCGTCCTGACTCGCGTCCTGACTCGCGTCCTGACTCGCGTCCTGACTCGCGTCCTGACTCGCGTCCTGACTCGCGTCCTGACTCGCGTCCTGACTCGCGTCCTGACTCGCGTCCTGACTCGCGTCCTGACTCGCGTCCTGACTCGCGTCCTGACTCGCGTCCTGACTCGCGTCCTGACTCGCGTCCTGACTCGCGTCCTGACTCGCGTCCTGACTCGCGTCCTGACTCGCGTCCTGACTCGCGTCCTGACTCGTGTCCTGACTCGTGTCCTCCTGACTCGCGTCCTGACTCGTGTCCTGACTCGCGTCCTGACTCGCGTCCTGACTCGTGTCCTGACTCGTGTCCTGACTCGTGTCCTGACTCGCGTCCTGACTCGCGTCCTGACTCGCGTCCTGACTCGTGTCCTGACTCGTGTCCTGACTCGTGTCCTGACTCGCGTCCTGACTCGCGTCCTGACTCGTGTCCTGACTCGTGTCCTGACTCGTGTCCTGACAGAGGCAGAAGCTGGGAGACTCGGTGGAGATGGAAATCGCCGCCATGTTGGAGAACAACTCCAGCATCCTCAAGTTTGGATATCACTTCACTCAGCAGGGACCGCGAGCTCGTGCTGCCATGGCGATGACACGCAACAACGACATGAGTGAGCTTCAAACAGACACTCATTTATTCACACGCACACATGTATACACACGCATCTGTATAGATACACATTTATACACGTGTATAAACACGCGTGTAAACACAGGACAATGAAACGGGAATCGAACCCTGAGCTTCTTCTTCTGGTTTTGTTTCCACAGTTCGACAACAAAGGTTAAGATGAACTTTGGATCCTACAAATCATCTTCATCGTCATCATCATCATAGTCTTCATCACCACCTTTGATCCATGATCGATCCATGACTGTAAATAAAGATATTTCTACACTGTGACTCCTGATCCTTCGGTCTGACCCAGAGTCCTCTGGACTCGCCCCGGGTCGCCCTCCCAGCAACACATCAGCAGCAGAAGCTCTGATCCTTCTAAGTGTCTCCTGATCCTCTCGCTGCTCTGCTCACCTGCACTATTTTTACCTCGTCGCTGCAGACCAGGCTTCAGTTTCAGCTCCAAATATAAGACCCGACAGACAGAAGCAGCTGCTGACAGAACGCTGAGAGCAGCATGAAGAACCTTTGAGGCCAACATCCGTTTACAGCTGAATGTTTGACCTGGTTTGACCTCTGACCGCCGCCGACCTGGACACGCCTTCAAGACTTTTTCATGTGTAGCCATTAATCTAATGATGACGTAAACAGACGTTGATATGAAAACAGTTAGTTTGTCAATAAAATATAAATATCCAGAAACAATAGTTTGTCAATAAAGTTTTCAATATCCAGAAACATTATTTTAAAGTTTTCAATATCCAGAAACATTATTTTGTCAATAAAGTTTTCAATATCCAGAAACATTATTTTGTCAATAAAGTTTTCAATATCCAGGAACTATAGTTTGTCAATAAAGTTTTTAATATCCAGGAACTATAGTTTGTCAATAAAGTTTTCAATATCCAGGAACTATAGTTTGTCAATAAAGTTTTCAGTATCCAGGAACTATAGTTTGTCAATAAAGTTTTCAATATCCAGAAACATTATTTTGTCAATAAAGTTTTCAATATCAAGGAACTATAGTTTGTCAAGTAAGTTTTCAATATCCAGAAACAATATTTTGTCAATAAAGTTTTCAATATCCAGGAACTATAGTTTGTCAATAAAGTTTTCAATATCCAGGAACTATAGTTTGTCAATAAAGTTTTCAATATCCAGGAACTATAGTTTGTCAATAAAGTTTTCAATATCCAGGAACTATAGTTTGTCAATAAAGTTTTCAGTATCCAGAAGCAATAGTTTGTCAATAAAGTTTTCAATATTCAGAAACAATAGTTTGTCAATAAAGTTTTCAATATTCAGAAACAATAGTTTGTCAATAAAGTTTTCAATATTTAGAAACAATAGTTTGTCAATAAAGTTTTCAATATTCAGAAACAATAGTTTGTCAATAAAGTTTTCAATATCCAGAAGCAATAGTTTGTCAATAAAGTTTTCAATATTCAGAAACAATAGTTTGTCAATAAAGTTTTCAATATTTAGAAACAATAGTTTGTCAATAAAGTTTTCAATATTTAGAAACAATAGTTTGTCAATAAAGTTTTCAATATCCAGAAGCAATAGTTTGTCAATAAAGTTTTCAATATTCAGAAACAATAGTTTGTCAATAAAGTTTTCAATATTCAGAAACAATAGTTTGTCAATAAAGTTTTCAATATCCAGGAACTATAGTTTGTCAATAAAGTTTTCAATATCCAGGAACTATAGTTTGTCAATAAAGTTTTCAATATCCAGGAACTATAGTTTGTCAATAAAGTTTTCAGTATCCAGAAGCAATAGTTTGTCAATAAAGTTTTCAATATTCAGAAACAATAGTTTGTCAATAAAGTTTTCAATATTCAGAAACAATAGTTTGTCAATAAAGTTTTCAATATTTAGAAACAATAGTTTGTCAATAAAGTTTTCAATATTCAGAAACAATAGTTTGTCAATAAAGTTTTCAATATCCAGAAGCAATAGTTTGTCAATAAAGTTTTCAATATTCAGAAACAATAGTTTGTCAATAAAGTTTTCAATATTTAGAAACAATAGTTTGTCAATAAAGTTTTCAATATTTAGAAACAATAGTTTGTCAATAAAGTTTTCAATATCCAGAAGCAATAGTTTGTCAATAAAGTTTTCAATATCCAGAAGCAATAGTTTGTCAATAATCAACAGATAGAAGTCAAATGAGTAAAAGTCAAACAGTCTTTAATCACAAATCAATGTATAAATCGGAGGCAGAAACAAACTCATTTGTCAATAAAGTTTTCAGGTTCACTTGATCAACAGTTCAGTTCCAGTTACTGGTGTATTTGAGGTTCATCAACTTGATTGATCCTTGATCGATCAATAAAAGTTACTGACCAGGAGCTTCTATTCGATTGATCTTTGAACGATCAATAAAAGTTACTGACCAGGAGCTTCTATTTGATTGATCTTTGATCGATCAATAAAAGTTACTGACCAGGAGCTTCTATTTGATTGATCTTTGATCGATCAATAAAAGTTACTGACCAGGAGCTTCTATTTGATTGATCTTTGATCGATCAATAAAAGTTACTGACCAGGAGCTTCTATTTGATTGATCTTTGAACGATCAATAAAAGTTACTGACCAGGAGCTTCTATTTGATTGATCTTTGAACGATCAATAAAAGTTACTGACCAGGAGCTTCTATTTGATTGATCTTTGATCGATCAATAAAAGTTACTGACCAGGAGCTTCTATTTGATTGATCTTTGAACGATCAATAAAAGTTACTGACCAGGAGCTTCTATTTGATTGATCTTTGATCGATCAATAAAAGTTACTGACCAGGAGCTTCTATTTGATTGATCTTTGAACGATCAATAAAAGTTACTGACCAGGAGCTTCTATTTGATTGATCTTTGATCGATCAATAAAAGTTACTGACCAGGAGCTTCTATTTGATTGATCTTTGAACGATCAATAAAAGTTACTGACCAGGAGCTTCTATTCGATTGATCTTTGATCGATCAATAAAAGTTACTGACCAGGAGCTTCTATTTGATTGATCTTTGATCGATCAATAAAAGTTACTGACCAGGAGCTTCTATTCGATTGATCTTTGATCGATCAATAAAAGTTACTGACCAGGAGCTTCTATTCGATTGATCTTTGATCGATCAATAAAAGTTACTGACCAGGAGCTTCTATTTGATTGATCTTTGATCGATCAATAAAAGTTACTGACCAGGAGCTTCTTCATCAGAATCAAACTCCACGTCTGGGTCTCTGCTCCAGCAGCCGCGCTCGTCCTGCAGCCAGCCGGCACTAGAGACACAGCAGCGAGTCAAGGTTCTGGAGCTTCTCCGAGGTTCTTCTCACCTCTTGAGCCGAAGTAGCTGCTCCAGGTCTTCTCTCCTCTGTGTCTGAAGCGGGTCCAGCGGGTCCAGCGGGTCCAGCGGGTCCAGCGGGTCCAGCGGGTCCAGCGGGTCCAGCGGGTCCAGCGGGTCCAGCGGGTCCAGCGGGTCCAGCGGGTCCAGCGGGTCCACGGCGCCACCATTACTCTGGACTGAAAGAAAAACTCTGAGGTTCCTCAAACGTTCCAAACTTTCTTCACACACCTGAAGTGGAGGAAGGTCCAGGTGTGCACGCGGACGTGTCTCCTGTTCTGGACCCGCATCTTGGAGGTTCTGTTCCAAAGCTTTTGTCCAGAACCGAGCCACGCTTTGAGTGGCAGCTGCTGTAGGGATGACTTTTCAACAAGGCGTGGTGAGCGAGTCGTCGTGTCCGAGTCAACAGAGGAGACGATGTTGACGGTTCCTGGAAGACATTTGAATCTGTCATGTGATCATATGTGGGATCAGTCATGTGATCATATGTGTGGATCAGTCATGTGATCATATGTGTGGATCAGTCGTGTGATCATACGTGTGGATCAGTCGTGTGATCATACGTGTGGATCAGTCGTGTGATCATATGTGTGGATCAGTCGTGTGATCATATGTGTGGATCAGTCATGTGATCATACGTGTGGATCAGTCATGTGATCATACGTGTGGATCAGTCATGTGATCATATGTGTGGATCAGGCGTGTGATCATATGTGTGGATCAGTCATGTGATCATATATGTGGATCAGTCATGTGATCATATGTGTGGATCAGTCATGTGATCATACGTGTGGATCAGTCATGTGATCATACGTGTGGATCAGTCATGTGATCATACGTGTGGATCAGTCATGTGATCATACGTGTGGATCAGTCATGTGATCATATGTGTGGATCAGTCATGTGATCATATATGTGGATCAGTCATGTGATCATATGTGTGGATCAGTCATGTGATCATACGTGTGGATCAGTCATGTGATCATACGTGTGGATCAGTCATGTGATCATACGTGTGGATCAGTCGTGTGATCATACGTGTGGATCAGTCATGTGATCATACGTGTGGATCAGTCTTGTGATCATATGTGTGGATCAGTCATGTGATCATATATGTGGATCAGTCATGTGATCATATGTGTGGATCAGTCATGTGATCATACGTGTGGATCAGTCATGTGATCATACGTGTGGATCAGTCATGTGATCATATGTGTGGATCAGTCATGTGATCATATATGTGGATCAGTCATGTGATCATATGTGTGGATCAGTCATGTGATCATACGTGTGGATCAGTCATGTGATCATACGTGTGGATCAGTCATGTGATCATACGTGTGGATCAGTCGTGTGATCATATGTGTGGATCAGTCGTGTGATCATACCTGTGATCATACGTGTGGATCAGTCGTGTGATCATATGTGTGGATCAGTCATGTGATCATATATGTGGATCAGTCATGTGATCATATGTGTGGATCAGTCATGTGATCATACGTGTGGATCAGTCATGTGATCATATGTGTGGATCAGTCGTGTGATCATATGTGTGGATCAGTCGTGTGATCATACGTGTGGATCAGTCATGTGATCATACGTGTGGATCAGTCGTGTGATCATATGTGTGGATCAGTCGTGTGATCATACGTGTGGATCAGTCGTGTGATCATACGTGTGGATCAGTCATGTGATCATATGTGTGGATCAGTCATGTGATCATACGTGTGGATCAGTCATGTGATCATACGTGTGGATCAGTCGTGTGATCATACGTGTGGATCAGACGTGTGATCATACGTGTGGATCAGTCGTGTGATCATACGTGTGGATCAGTCGTGTGATCATACGTGTGGATCAGTCGTGTGATCATACGTGTGGATCAGTCGTGTGATCATACGTGTGGATCAGTCGTGTGATCATATGTGTGGATCAGTCGTGTGATCATACGTGTGGATCAGTCGTGTGATCATACGTGTGGATCAGTCGTGTGATCATATGTGTGGATCAGTCGTGTGATCATACGTGTGGATCAGTCGTGTGATCATATGTGTGGATCAGTCGTGTGATCATATGTGTGGATCAGTCGTGTGATCATATGTGTGGATCAGTCGTGTGATCATATGTGTGGATCAGTCGTGTGATCATACGTGTGGATCAGTCGTGTGATCATATGTGTGGATCAGTCGTGTGATCATACGTGTGGATCAGTCGTGTGATCATACGTGTGATCATATGTGTGGATCAGTCGTGTGATCATATGTGTGGATCAGTCGTGTGATCATATGTGTGGATCAGTTGTGTGATCATACGTGTGGATCGGTCGTGTGATCATACGTGTGGATCAGTCGTGTGATCATACGTGTGGATCAGTCGTGTGATCATACGTGTGGATCAGTCATGTGATCATACGTGTGATCATATGTGTGGATCAGTCGTGTGATCATACGTGTGGATCAGTCGTGTGGATCAGTCATGTGATCATATGTGTGGATCAGTCATGTGATCATACGTGTGGATCAGTCGTGTGATCATATGTGTGGATCAGTCGTGTGATCATATGTGTGGATCAGTCATGTGATCATATGTGTGGATCAGTCGTGTGATCATATGTGTGGATCAGTCATGTGATCATATGTGTGGATCAGTCGTGTGATCATACGTGTGGATCAGTCGTGTGATCATATGTGTGGATCAGTCATGTGATCATATGTGTGGATCAGTCATGTGATCATATATGTGGATCAGTCGTGTGATCATATGTGTGGATCAGTCATGTGATCATATGTGTGGATCAGTCGTGTGATCATATGTGTGGATCAGTCGTGTGATCATACGTGTGGATCAGTCGTGTGATCATACGTGTGGATCAGTCGTGTGATCATATGTGTGGATCAGTCGTGTGATCATATGTGTGGATCAGTCGTGTGATCATACGTGTGGATCAGTCATGTGATCATATGTGTGGATCAGTCTTGTGATCATACGTGTGGATCAGTCATGTGATCATACGTGTGGATCAGTCTTGTGATCATACGTGTGGATCAGTCGTGTGATCATACGTGTGGATCAGTCTTGTGATCATACGTGTGGATCAGTCGTGTGATCATACGTGTGGATCAGTCATGTGATCATACGTGTGGATCAGTCTTGTGATCATACGTGTGGATCAGTCGTGTGATCATACGTGTGGATCAGTCTTGTGATCATATGTGTGGATCAGTCGTGTGATCATACGTGTGGATCAGTCATGTGATCATACGTGTGGATCAGTCTTGTGATCATATGTGTGGATCAGTCGTGTGATCATACGTGTGGATCAGTCATGTGATCATACGTGTGGATCAGTCTTGTGATCATACGTGTGGATCAGTCTTGTGATCATACGTGTGGATCAGTCGTGTGATCATACGTGTGGATCAGTCATGTGATCATACGTGTGGATCAGTCTTGTGATCATACGTGTGGATCAGTCGTGTGATCATACGTGTGGATCAGTCTTGTGATCATATGTGTGGATCAGTCGTGTGATCATACGTGTGGATCAGTCATGTGATCATACGTGTGGATCAGTCTTGTGATCATACGTGTGGATCAGTCGTGTGATCATACGTGTGGATCAGTCGTGTGATCATACGTGTGGATCAGTCATGTGATCATACGTGTGGATCAGTCATGTGATCATACGTGTGGATCAGTCATGTGATCATACGTGTGGATCAGTCGTGTGATCATACGTGTGGATCAGTCGTGTGATCAGTCATGTGATCAGTCATGTGATCAGTCGTGTGATCATACGTGTGATCAGTCGTGTGATCAGACGTGTGATCATACGTGTGGATCAGTCATGTGATCAGTCATGTGATCATACGTGTGGATCAGTCATGTGATCAGTCGTGTGATCAGTCGTGTGATCAGTCATGTGATCAGTCGTGTGATCAGTCATGTGATCAGTCATGTGATCAGTCATGTGATCAGTCGTGTGATCAGTCATGTGATCAGTCATGTGATCAGTCGTGTGATCAGTCATGTGATCAGTCGTGTGATCAGTCATGTGATCATACGTGTGGATCAGTCATGTGATCATACGTGTGGATCAGTCGTGTGATCAGTCATGTGATCAGTCATGTGATCAGTCGTGTGATCAGTCGTGTGATCAGTCGTGTGATCAGTCATGTGATCAGTCATGTGATCAGTCGTGTGATCAGTCATGTGATCAGTCGTGTGATCAGTCGTGTGATCAGTCGTGTGATCAGTCGTGTGATCAGTCATGTGATCAGTCGTGTGATCAGTCGTGTGATCAGTCATGTGATCAGTCGTGTGATCAGTCATGTGATCAGTCATGTGATCAGTCATGTGACTCACTTCACCACTCTCTTCCATCTGAATGAAAGTTTTCTGAGTTTTCTTCAAAAGTTCATTTTTCATCTTCATTTTCTTGCCGTAGAAACGTTTTTCACCTAAAAAAAAAATCATCATCATGAAGTTTTGGTTGTTTTTACTTCATCTGTCGTGTGACACGTGTGACGCATCTCACCTGCCAGGTGTTTCCTCCCACTTCTGTGCACAGACAACATGCTGACGCTGTCGAACACTGGACGAGAGAAGCAGACAGCACAACACAACCTGAAACAAAAGTATCACGACAACACAACCTGAAACAAAAGTATCATGACAACACAACCTGAAACAAAAGTATCATGACAACACAACCTGAAACAAAAGTATCATGACAACACAACCTGAAACAAAAGTATCATGACAACACAACCTGAAACAAAAGTATCATGACAACACAACCTGAAACAAAAGTATCATGACAACACAACCTGAAACAAAAGTATCATGACAACACAACCTGAAACAAAAGTATCACGACAACACAACCTGACACAAAAGTATCACGACAACACAACCTGAAACAAAAGTATCATGACAACACAACCTGACACAAAAGTATCACGACAACACAACCTGAAACAAAAGTATCATGACAACACAACCTGAAACAAAAGTATCATGACAACACAACCTGAAACAAAAGTATCATGACAACACAACCTGAAACAAAAGTATCATGACAACACAACCTGAAACAAAAGTATCATGACAACACAACCTGAAACAAAAGTATCATGACAACAAAACCTGACACAAAAGTATCATGACAACACAACCTGACACAAAAGTATCATGACAACACAACCTGACACAAAAGTATCATGACAACACAACCTGACACAAAAGTATCATGACAACACAACCTGAACCAAAAGTATCATGACAATACAACCTGAACCAAAAGTATCATGACAACACAACCTGAAACAAAAGTATCATGACAACACAACCTGACACAAAAGTATCATGACAACACAACCTGAACCAAAAGTATCATGACAATACAACCTGACACAAAAGTATCATGACAATACAACCTGAACCAAAAGTATCATGACAACACAACCTGAAACAAAAGTATCATGACAACACAACCTGACACAAAAGTATCATGACAACACAACCTGAACCAAAAGTATCATGACAATACAACCTGCACCAAAAGTATCATGACAACACAACCAGTAACAAAAGTATCATGACAACACAACCTGACACAAAAGTATCATGACAACACAACCAGAAACAAAAGTATCATGACAACACAACCAGAAACAAAAGTATCATGACAACACAACCTGACACAAAAGTATCATGACAACACAACCTGACACAAAAGTATCATGACAACACAACCTGAAACAAAAGTATCATGACAACACAACCTGACACAAAAGTATCATGACAACACAACCTGACACAAAAGTATCATGACAACACAACCTGACACAAAAGTATCATGACAACACAACCTGACACAAAAGTATCATGACAACACAACCTGAAATATATATATATAAACGTGTGTGCGTGTGTGTGTGTGTGTGTGTGTGTGTCGTACCTCCCGTTGGACAGCAGAACAGCTTCTTCTTCTGGGATAAAGTTGGACAAAAGTTCATCAACGCGTCGTTTCTGCAGAAAAATGTCGAGTCAACGATAAATAAATGGAGGAGAAACTGTGTCGAGCAGCAACAACACAAACAAACACAAACATGTGTAAAATACACACAAAAATCAATCAAGATTGAAAGGTTAATAGTTATATGTTGATATGATAAGAATCTTAATGATTCATAATGAAGATAAACGTCACCTGAAGATAAACATCACCTGAAGATAAAACTCACCTGAAGATAAAACTCACCTGAAGATAAAACTCACCTGAAGATAAAACTCACCTGAAGATAAAACTCACCTGAAGATAAAACTCACCTGAAGAACGTTCAACTGACTCGTATCGTCTCCTGACCGTTTAAACGACATTTGTGTCTTTTGTAGTTTTCACTGAAAACGTGTTTTTTGTGAACGATCAGCTACGGTCGCTCGCTTGATGACGTCACTACAGGTCCTGCAAAGGGACAAAGTTCGGAAGCTGCGACGTTTCTTTGAAGAAAACTTTATTGACAATGATGTTTTTGTGTCACATGATGCAAATATAGCAACAATAAATAAACCTTAAATGTGTGAAAGAGAAGATGTGGCGTGTTGACGAAATTGTTATTGTTATTGACACATGTACGTCACGTCCGGTGCAAATGTTGTGATGTTTGTTCCAGTGACGTTGATCCAAGTCTGGCTGTGATTTGTTTGAATATTATTTATTAAAATGGTGACAACAGTCAACATTGTGATTGATCGACAGTTGCAACGTAATGCATTAAACGAAGCAGCAGCGCCACCTGTTGTTTTTTTGTATTGGTGACATATATTATATTATATTGTATTAAATTGTATTTTATTACATTATATCATATCATATTATATTAAATTATATTATATGATAATATATTAAATGATATGATCATCTCTGGAGATGTTAATCAACCTGGACTCTACTCTCCACCAGGAGGTAGATTGTTCCTCCAGGAATATCAATTGACCTTCTGTTTATCAACTTGAAGGACGTTTACAGAGACAAACCTCTTCCTCCTCCTGGAAGGTCTGATCATGACCTCAAGTCTCATGAGGACATCGAGGGTCAGACACAGATTCTTTAAATTCCTGCTAAGACTGTGACCCTAATAATAACCCGTGGGTAACAAAGGAGGTCAAGGTCCTGAACAGAAGAGGGTGCTTCAGGACCTGCCCCACCTTCTTGTGCCCCCTCAGTTCCCCCTCAGGTCCACACAACCTCTTCCCAGCTTCACCTCACTCCAGGTCCAGGATGTACTTCGGAGGACTTGTCCAGGGAAGGCTGCTGGTCCTGACAAGTATCTGCTCGACTGCTAAAGACCTGCTGAACCAGCTGAGCCGCTCCAGCAGGTCTTCAACCTCAGTCTACGGCTGGGGAAAGTACCAACTCTGTGAAGACTTCCTGTATCGTTCCAGTCCCTAAAAAGATCCGACTCAGCTGAACGATCACAGACGGTGGCACTGACTTCTCAGCTGATGAAGACACTGGAGCGGCTGGTCCTCAAACATCTCAGGCCACCAGTCCAGCACATGCAAGACCCTCTCCAGTTTCCTGCAAGCAGTTTTCCAGACCTGGTCCTGCAACACAGACCATGTGTCTAAGAAAGTCCAGAGTAGAACCTTCTGAGGAGGATCATTGAACATCTGCAGGTCCATGTTCTACAGTGTTGGTCAAAGAGGAGTGACAACAGGTAGTAACAAAGTAATAACAAAGTAGTAACAAGGCAGTAACAAAGTAGTAACAAGGTGGTAACAAGGTAGTAACAAAGTAGTAACAAAATAGTAACAAGTAACAAGGCAGTGACAAAGTAGTAACAAGGTGGTAACAAGGTAGTAACAAAGTAGTAACAAAATAGTAACAAGTAACAAGGCAGTGACAAAGTAGTAACAAGGTGGTAACAAGGTAGTAACAAGGCAGTAACAAAGTAGTAACAAGGTGGTAACAAGGTAGTAACAAAGTAGTAACAAAATAGTAACAAGTAACAAGGCAGTAACAAAGTAGTAACAAGGTGGTAACAAGGTAATAACAAAGTAGAAACAAGGTAGTAACAAAGTAGTAACAAGGTAGTAACAAGGTAATAACAAAGTAATAACAAGGTAGTAACAAAGTAGTAACAAGGTAGTGACAAAGTAGTAACAAGGTAGTAACAAGGTAATAACAAAGTAATAACAAGGTAGTAACAAGGTAGTAACAAGGTAATAACAAGGTAATAACAAAGTAGTAACAAGGTAGTAACAAAGTAGTAACAAGGTACTAACAAAGTAGTAACAAGGTAATAACAAAGTAGAATCAAGGTAGTAACAAGGTAGTAACAAAGTAATAACAAAGTAGAATCAAGGTAGTAACAAGGTAGTAACAAAGTAGTAACAAGGTAATAACAAAGTAGAATCAAGGTAGTAACAAGGTAGTAACAAAGTAATAACAAAGTGGTAACAACACAGTAACAAGGTAGTAACAAAGTACTAACAAGGTAGTAACAGTAGCAGTAGAAAACACACGTGACAGTAGAAAACACACATGTCAGTAGAAAACACACATGACAGTAGAAAACACACGTGACAGTAGAAAACACACATGTCAGTAGAAAACACACGTGACAGTAGAAAACACACGTGACAGTAGAAAACACACATGTCAGTAGAAAACACACGTGACAGTAGAAAACACACATGACAGTAGAAAACACACGTGACAGTAGAAAACACACGTGACAGTAGAAAACACACGTGACAGTAGAAAACACACATGTCAGTAGAAAACACACGTGACAGTAGAAAACACACATGACAGTAGAAAACACACGATACAGTAGAAAACACACATGACAGTATAAAACACACGTGACAGTAGAAAACACATGTGACAGTAGAAAACACACGTGACAGTAGAAAACACACGTGACAGTAGAAAACACACATGTCAGTAGAAAACACACGTGACAGTAGAAAACACATGTGACAGTAGAAAACACATGTGACAGTAGAAAACACACGTGACAGTAGAAAACACACGTGACAGTAGAAAACACACGTGACAGTAGAAAACACACGTGACAGTAGAAAACACACATGTCAGTAGAAAACACACGTGACAGTAGAAAACACATGTGACAGTAGAAAACACATGTGACAGTAGAAAACACACGTGACAGTAGAAAACACACGTGACAGTAGAAAACACACATGTCAGTAGAAAACACACGTGACAGTAGAAAACACACATGTCAGTAGAAAACACACGTGACAGTAGAAAACACACGTGACAGTAGAAAACACACGTGACAGTAGAAAACACACATGTCAGTAGAAAACACACGTGACAGTAGAAAACACACCTGACAGTAGAAAACAAACGTGACAGTAGAAAACACACGTGTCAGTAGAAAACACACGTGACAGTAGAAAACACATGTGACAGTAGAAAACACACGTGACAGTAGAAAACACATGTGACAGTAGAAAACACATGTGACAGTAGAAAACACACGTGACAGTAGAAAACACACGTGACAGTAGAAAACACACGTGACAGTAGAAAACACACGTGACAGTAGAAAACACACATGTCAGTAGAAAACACACATGTCAGTAGAAAACACACGTGACAGTAGAAAACACATGTGACAGTAGAAAACACACGTGACAGTAGAAAACACACGTGACAGTAGAAAACACATGTGACAGTAGAAAACACACGTGACAGTAGAAAACACACGTGACAGTAGAAAACACACGTGACAGTAGAAAACACACATGTCAGTAGAAAACACACGTGACAGTAGAAAACACACGTGACAGTAGAAAACACACATGTCAGTAGAAAACACACGTGTCAGTAGAAAACACACATGTCAGTAGAAAACACACGTGACAGTAGAAAACACACGTGTCAGTAGAAAACACACGTGACAGTAGAAAACACACGTGACAGTAGAAAACACACATGTCAGTAGAAAACACACGTGTCAGTAGAAAACACACGTGTCAGTAGAAAACACACGTGACAGTAGAAAACACACATGTCAGTAGAAAACACACGTGTCAGTAGAAAACACACGTGACAGTAGAAAACACACATGTCAGTAGAAAACACACGTGACAGTAGAAAACACACGTGTCAGTAGAAAACACACGTGACAGTAGAAAACACACGTGACAGTAGAAAACACACATGTCAGTAGAAAACACACGTGTCAGTAGAAAACACACATGTCAGTAGAAAACACACGTGACAGTAGAAAACACACGTGTCAGTAGAAAACACACGTGACAGTAGAAAACACACGTCAGTAGAAAACACACGTGACAGTAGAAAACACACGTGACAGTAGAAAACACACGTGACAGTAGAAAACACATGTGACAGTCGAAAACACACGTGACAGTAGAAAACACACATGTCAGTAGAAAACACACGTGACAGTAGAAAACACACGTGACAGTAGAAAACACACGTGACAGTAGAAAACACACATGTCAGTAGAAAACACATGTGACAGTAGAAAACACACGTGACAGTAGAAAACACACGTGTCAGTAGAAAACACACATGTCAGTAGAAAACACACGTGACAGTAGAAAACACATGTGACAGTAGAAAACACACGTGACAGTAGAAAACACACGTGACAGTAGAAAACACACGTGACAGTAGAAAACACACGTGACAGTAGAAAACACATGTGACAGTAGAAAACACACATGTCAGTAGAAAACACACGTGACAGTAGAAAACACATGTGACAGTAGAAAACACACGTGACAGTAGAAAACACACGTGACAGTAGAAAACACACGTGACAGTAGAAAACACACGTGACAGTAGAAAACACACGTGACAGTAGAAAACACACGTGTCAGTAGAAAACACACGTGACAGTAGAAAACACACATGTCAGTAGAAAACACAAGTGACAGTAGAAAACACACGTGACAGTAGAACACACACGTGACAGTAGAAAACACATGTGACAGTAGAAAACACACGTGACAGTAGAAAACTCACATGTCAGTAGAAAACACACGTGACAGTAGAAAACACACGTGTCAGTAGAAAACACACGTGACAGTAGAAAACACACTGTGTAGAAAACACACGTGACAGTAGAAAACACACGTGACAGTAGAAAACACACGTGACAGTAGAAAACACACATGTCAGTAGAAAACACACGTGACAGTAGAAAACACATGTGACAGTAGAAAACACACATGTCAGTAGAAAACACACGTGACAGTAGAAAACACACGTGACAGTAGAAAACACACATGTCAGTAGAAAACACACGTGACAGTAGAAAACACACGTGACAGTAGAAAACACACATGTCAGTAGAAAACACACGTGACAGTAGAAAACACACGTGACAGTAGAAAACACACATGTCAGTAGAAAACACACATGTCAGTAGAAAACACACGTGACAGTAGAAAACACACGTGACAGTAGAAAACACACGCCAGGTTCTGATCAACTTTTATTTTCATACTTTTCTCATAAGATTCTCAGTGTGAATATTTGTAAATATATATATAAGAGTTTTATGGAAAAGAACATCATTTCAATAGTTTGCGTTAATAAACATCCGTAAAAATAATTTATGATAAATATCAAAGACATTTCATTATTAAACAAAATAACGTGTAAATCTGAACAAACGTTCATTTTATTGACGTGTTATTCTCAGTGTTATCTTGACCTTTAAAGTATACACTTTATTGAGTATTGTTTTGATTGTTCAAGTTCTTTGTGACCCTGGTCTAGAAAAGTACTCTAAAGTACTATAAATACTAATTACTGACTAACTTTGATTGCTCCTGATGGCAGATTCGGCGCCATGTGGTGCAGCCTACAGCCTACTCCCATCAGTGTGTGTGAATGGCTGTCAAAGCGCTTTGTGACCCTGGTCTAGAAAGGCGCTAAATAAATAGAGATTATTATTATTATTATTATTACTTACATTTTCGCGACGCTTCTGTGACGTCATCTCTCGCTGCGTTCTGACCCCGGGCGTCAAAGTGAAGCCGCAACAAGTGAGTTCGGCTCGGGTGAGACTCGGGTGAGGCTCGGGTGAGACTCGGGTGAGGCTCGGGTGAGACTCGGGTGAGACTCGGGCTCGGGTGAGGCGGGCAGGGGGAGGACGACACACGCGAGGACGCCTTTAAAGCTCGAGGTGTTGCTCGAGCGTCGCTCGCAGAGTTCACTCAACCGTCGAGGCAGACGTTTCCGCCCACAACAAAGATGGCGGCTCCCTTACTGGAGAAGCTGTCGGAGTCTTTAGGATCTTCGGAACCGGCGGTTCGGCTCATTTTATCCATTTTAATCGGTGAGTTGCTGCCGCTGAGGCTGTCGGGGGCTGACCTGCAGTGGCTAGTGGCTAGTTGGCGTGTTTCTGTCGCTGGTTGAAGTGGACTTGTGAGGCTAAGCTAGCACGTCCAGGTAACTGATCCGCACAGGTGTGTTTCCTTCAGAGGAGCGTCGAGCTTCACACCTGTCGGAAGAACACTCACGCTTGCATTCACACGTGTTTGTACGTCATGTTGAGGGACGCTGACGTCACACTATGTTCAACTAGTGAAGTCCCTGGAGTTTGACCTGAAGATCTTATCAGGGTCCGAACCTTCACGGCGCGCGTGCTCACAACCTGACTGACGTCACTCAGGTTTGATGACGAATTACATTAATACATAAATGTTACTCTTAAAGTGAAAGAAAACACGTGACGTCATGTACTGTTCTATGATATCCACCCTTGAAGCTTCTGTCGTGACGACACCTGTGACGTCATGAGTGATGTCATCACAGGTGTCGTTACACAGGTGTGTGTTCTTGTAAACACTAGTTGAAGATACTTTTGAAGGTGAGTGTGAGGTGACCCTGGCGTGATCGCTCCAACAGTTGCTCGGAGACGTGTCGTCGTGGCCTTTGACCTTTGACACGAGTGTCTCTCCTGAGCCGCGATCACTGGGAGCCGCAGGAGCAGGAAGTTCATTGATCCTCTCGCTTGTTGGTGGAACAAGTGAATGATTGAACACGTTTGATCGGTGACAGACTGACGTGTGATTGACGTGCGACTGACGTGTGATTGACGTGTGATTGACGTGTGATTGACGTGTGATTGACGTGTGATTGACGTGCGACTGACGTGTGATTGACGTGTGATTGACGTGTGATTGACGTGTGATTGACGTGTGATTGACGTGTGATTGACGTGCGACTGACGTGTGATTGACGTGTGATTGACGTGCGACTGACGTGCGACTGACGTGCGACTGACGTGTGATTGACGTGCGACTGACGTGTGATTGCGACAGACAGACAAGTATAGTTTTGTTGATTTTGAGCGTTTGTGTTTATATTCCAGTGTGTTTTTTTATGTTCTCAGACTCTGATGATGAATTGTATATAATATATAATATATTGTTTATAATATATTATATATAATATATAATATATAATATATAATATATAATATATTGTTCATAATAACTCGATTGTCTTCTCTGGTCCCCGCAGCGTATCCGTGTGCGCTGGTGTATCGCTGCTTCCTGTTCCATCGACCTGCTCCCATCATCCACGTGTTCCACGCTCTGTCTGGTCTGGCTCTGGCCACCTTCAACTTCGGTGAGACCTCCACATTGACATGGTTTTGGAGGGTGGTGTCTCGACACAGTGCGTTGGGAGTAGGATAGTGAGACTGAAGACGATGTTTACAAATGAACTGTTGACGTGAAAGATTTCCTGATGTTTGTAACGTTTGTGTTAGTTTTCGGATCCGAGCGACTGTCAATCAACTCTTGTGACCAGAGACGTCGTGATGCGTTCACTGACCAGGAAACTGCAGCAAGACGTCGATCTTACTTTAAAGAACAAAATGTTTTGTGTCAAGAAATCAAAATACGTTTGTATTGAACATTTGAAACCATTTCAAATGTGTTGAAATTAATTGTGTAAAAATTTCATGAGGTTCAGGTTCATGAGGTTCAGGTTCATGAGGTTCAGGTTCATGAGGTTCCGGTTCATGAGGTTCCGGTTCATGAGGTTCCGGTTCATGAGGTTCCGGTTCATGAGGTTCCGGTTCATGAGGTTCCGGTTCATGAGGTTCCGGTTCATGAGGTTCCGGTTCATGAGGTTCAGGTTCATGAGGTTCAGGTTTATGAGGTTCAGGTTCATGAGGTTCAGGTTATGAGGTTCAGGTTCATGAGGTTCAGGTTCATGAGGTTCAGGTTCATGAGGTTCAGGTTCATGATGGAGTTCCTGAGGTTCAGGTTCATGATGGGGTTCATGAGGTGGTTCCTGAGGGTGTGACCTGGTGACGGCTCTGATGCTCGACCACCTCCTTCTGTGTCGTGAGTGACTAACGTCTTCTTCTCTCTGTCCCGTCATGGCTGCACTCGGACTTTCCAGCAGGTCTGTTGCTCCGTTTCCCTCCTCGTGGATGGTTCACGTCCCTGCAGTGGATTCTCTTGTTGTGGTTCTGATCGGTTCCGCTGGACTGAGTCTGTGTCTCTTACAGGTTCTCAGATCTATCACTCGGCAGTATGTGTGCTGGTTCAGTTCTTGATGCTGAGGCTCATGGGAAGGACGGTGACGGCCGTGCTGAGCAGTTTCATCTTCCAAATGGTGAGAACGTTTGTACACGCGTGTGCCATGATTGAAGATGTCACGTGTTCCTTCTCAACATGTAACATATCAACATGTCAGGAGTCACGTGTTCCTTCTCAACATGTAACATATCAACATGTCAGGAGTCACGTGTTCCTGCTCAACATGTAACATATCAACATGTCAGGAGTCACGTGTTCCTGCTCAACATGTAACATATCGACATGTCAGGAGTCACGTGTTCCTGCTCAACATGTAACATATCAACATGTCAGGAGTCACGTGTTCCTGCTCAACATGTAACATATCAACATGTCAGGAGTCACGTGTTCCTGCTCAACATGTAACATATCAACATGTCAGGAGTCACGTGTTCCTGCTCAACATGTAACATATCAACATGTCAGGAGTCATGTGTTCCTGCTCAACATGTAACATATCAACATGTCAGGAGTCACGTGTTCCTGCTCAACATGTAACATATCAACATGTCAGGAGTCACGTGTTCCTGCTCAACATGTAATATATCAACATGTCAGGAGTCGCGTGTTCCTGCTCAACATGTAACATATCAACATGTCAGGAGTCACGTGTTCCTGCTCAACATGTAACATATCAACATGTCAGGAGTCACGTGTTCCTGCTCAACATGTAATATATCAACATGTCAGGAGTCACGTGTTCCTTCTCAACATGTAACATATCAACATGTCAGGAGTCACGTGTTCCTGCTCAACATGTAACATATCAACATGTCAGGAGTCACGTGTTCCTGCTCAACATGTAACATATCAACATGTCAGGAGTCACGTGTTCCTGCTCAACATGTAACATATCAACATGTCAGGAGTCACGTGTTCCTGCTCAACATGTAACATATCAACATGTCAGGAGTCACGTGTTCCTTCTCAACATGTAACATATCAACATGTCAGGAGTCACGTGTTCCTTCTCAACATGTAACATATCAACATGTCAGGAGTCACGTGTTCCTTCTCAACATGTAACATATCAACATGTCAGGAGTCACGTGTTCCTGCTCAACATGTAACATATCAACATGTCAGGAGTCACGTGTTCCTGCTCAACATGTAACATATCAACATGTCAGGAGTCACGTGTTCCTGCTCAACATGCAACATATCAACATGTCAGGAGTCGCGTGTTCCTGCTCAACATGTAACATATCGACATGTCAGGAGTCACGTGTTCCTTCTCAACATGTAACATATCGACATGTCAGGAGTCACGTGTTCCTGCTCAACATGTAACATATCGACATGTCAGGAGTCACATGTTCCTTCTCAACATGTAACATATCAACATGTCAGGAGTCGCGTGTTCCTTCTCAACATGTAACATATCAACATGTCAGGAGTCACGTGTTCCTTCTCAACATGTAACATATCAACATGTCAGGAGTCACGTATTCCTTCTCAACATGTAACATATCAACATGTCAGGAGTCACGTGTTCCTTCTCAACATGTAACATATCAACATGTCAGGAGTCACGTGTTCCTGCTCAACATGTAACATATCAACATGTCAGGAGTCACGTGTTCCTTCTCAACATGTAACATATCAACATGTCAGGAGTCACGTGTTCCTGCTCAACATGTAACATATCAACATGTCAGGAGTCACGTGTTCCTTCTCAACATGTAACATATCAACATGTCAGGAGTCACGTGTTCCTTCTCAACATGTAACATATCAACATGTCAGGAGTCACGTGTTCCTTCTCAACATGTAACATATCAACATGTCAGGAGTCACGTGTTCCTTCTCAACATGTAACATATCAACTTGTCAGGAGTCACGTGTTCCTGCTCAACATGTAACATATCAACATGTCAGGAGTCACGTGTTCCTTCTCAACATGTAACATATCAACATGTCAGGAGTCACGTGTTCCTTCTCAACATGTAACATATCAACATGTCAGGAGTCACGTGTTCCTTCTCAACATGTAACATATCAACATGTCAGGAGTCACGTGTTCCTGCTCAACATGTAACATATCAACATGTCAGGAGTCACGTGTTCCTTCTCAACATGTAACATATCAACATGTCAGGAGTCACGTGTTCCTTCTCAACATGTAACATATCAACATGTCAGGAGTCACGTGTTCCTTCTCAACATGTAACATATCAACATGTCAGGAGTCACGTGTTCCTGCTCAACATGTAACATATCAACATGTCAGGAGTCACGTGTTCCTTCTCAACATGTAACATATCAACATGTCAGGAGTCACGTGTTCCTTCTCAACATGTAACATATCAACATGTCAGGAGTCACGTGTTCCTTCTCAACATGTAACATATCAACATGTCAGGAGTCACGTGTTCCTGCTCAACATGTAACATATCAACATGTCAGGAGTCACGTGTTCCTTCTCAACATGTAACATATCAACATGTCAGGAGTCACGTGTTCCTTCTCAACATGTAACATATCAACATGTCAGGAGTCACGTGTTCCTTCTCAACATGTAACATATCAACATGTCAGGAGTCACGTGTTCCTGCTCAACATGTAACATATGAACATGTCAGGAGTCACGTGTTCCTGCTCAACATGTTACATATCAACATGTCAGGAGTCACGTGTTCCTTCTCAACATGTAACATATCGACATGTCAGGAGTCACGTGTTCCTGCTCAACATGTAACATATCGACATGTCAGGAGTCACGTGTTCCTGCTCAACATGTAACATATCAACATGTCAGGAGTCACGTGTTCCTGCTCAACATGTAACATATCAACATGTCAGGAGTCACGTGTTCCTGCTCAACATGTAACATATCAACATGTCAGGAGTCGCGTGTTCCTGCTCAACATGTAACATATCAACATGTCAGGAGTCACGTGTTCCTGCTCAACATGTAACATATCAACATGTCAGGAGTCACGTGTTCCTTCTCAACATGTAACATATCAACATGTCAGGAGTCACGTGTTCCTGCTCAACATGTAACATATCAACATGTCAGGAGTCACGTGTTCCTGCTCAACATGTTACATATCAACATGTCAGGAGTCACGTGTTCCTGCTCAACATGTAACATATCAACATGTCAGGAGTCACGTGTTCCTTCTCAACATGTAACATATCAACATGTCAGGAGTCACGTGTTCCTGCTCAACATGTAACATATCAACATGTCAGGAGTCACGTGTTCCTGCTCAACATGTAACATATCAACATGTCAGGAGTCGCGTGTTCCTGCTCAACATGTAACATATCAACATGTCAGGAGTCACGTGTTCCTGCTCAACATGTAACATATCAACATGTCCGGAGTCACGTGTTCCTTCTCAACATGTAACATATCAACATGTCAGGAGTCACGTGTTCCTGCTCAACATGTAACATATCAACATGTCAGGAGTCACGTGTTCCTGCTCAACATGTTACATATCAACATGTCAGGAGTCACGTGTTCCTTCTCAACATGTAACATATCAACATGTCAGGAGTCACGTGTTCCTGCTCAACATGTAACATATCAACATGTCAGGAGTCACGTGTTCCTGCTCAACATGTTACATATCAACATGTCAGGAGTCACGTGTTCCTGCTCAACATGTAACATATCGACATGTCAGGAGTCACGTGTTCCTGCTCAACATGTAACATATCAACATGTCAGGAGTCGCGTGTTCCTGCTCAACATGTAACATATCAACATGTCAGGAGTCACGTGTTCCTGCTCAACATGTAATATATCAACATGTCAGGAGTCACGTGTTCCTTCTCAACATGTAACATATCAACATGTCAGGAGTCACGTGTTCCTTCTCAACATGTAACATATCGACATGTCAGGAGTCACGTGTTCCTTCTCAACATGTAACATATCAACATGTCAGGAGTCACGTGTTCCTGCTCAACATGTAACATATCAACATGTCAGGAGTCACGTGTTCCTGCTCAACATGTAACATATCAACATGTCAGGAGTCGCGTGTTCCTGCTCAACATGTAACATATCAACATGTCAGGAGTCACGTGTTCCTGCTCAACATGTAACATATCAACATGTCAGGAGTCACGTGTTCCTTCTCAACATGTAACATATCAACATGTCAGGAGTCACGTGTTCCTGCTCAACATGTAACATATCAACATGAGCCGCAATCTTGTCTGGTTTCATGACTTCTCTTGAGCAACACTGGGAGTCAAAGAAGAGAAGCTGCCGAACCTCGCAGAGGAATGTAGTTCAACACTAGTGACTCATGAGTCTCTGTAGTTCAACACTAGTGACTCATGAGTCTCTGTAGTTCAACACTAGTGACTCATGAGTCTCTGTAGTTCAACACTAGTGACTCATGAGTCTCTGTAGTTCAACACTAGTGACTCATGAGTCTCTGTAGTTCAACACTAGTGACTCATGAGTCTCTGCAGCTCAACACTAGTGACTCATGAGTCTCTGCAGCTCAACACTAGTGACTCATGAGTCTCTGCAGCTCAACACTAGTGACTCATGAGTCTCTGCAGCTCAACACTAGTGACTCATGAGTCTCTGCAGCTCAACACTAGTGACTCATGAGTCTGGTGGTTAAACCTGGACAACACTGAGAGCGACTCCTGACCTGCTGCTGCTCTGCAGGTCTACCTGCTGGCAGGTTACTACTACACGGCCACGGAGGAGTACGACATCAAGTGGACGATGCCTCACTGTGTCCTGACGCTGAAGCTCATCGGTGAGTCCAACTCTTCCTCTGACGTCCAGGGATTGACCTCTTGACCTTTCTTGTGTTGGCAGGTTTGTCATTTGACTACTTCGATGGAGGCAAAGAGCCGGTGAGTTGATCACATGACCTCGACTTTCAGAGCGACTCTAGTAAACGTCAACCGTCGATGACCGTGAACGGTTCAAACCATTGATTGAAGTCTTCAGACGATCAAACACCTTCTCAGAACATCTTCTCACACTTGAGTACCTACTGAAGGATTAGTTCTTATGTTCTCATGTCGATTAATGTTGATTATATATCTGAACATGTTTGTTCATTTTAATGTAGAGACGCTTGAGTGTCTTCATCTTCGTCCAAGAAAACACATAAAAACATCAAACACCTTCAAACTGAACGTCCGTCACGTCATGAAGGTCCACGTGAAGAACAGATGATAGAGTTTCAATCTTCAAATAAAGACTTGAACTGAAGTCGCTACATGAAAATGAACAAACCTCTGAAACCTTCACTATATCTGTGACATCACAACGATCCACTGATGTCGGGGTTGAAGGTCGTTGAAGCTGCTGCAGAGAGTGACGTGTTGTCTGGTCCTGATCTAGTCCGAGCTCAGCCCGGAGCAGAAGGAGTCTGCTGTGCGCTCGGTCCCGTCTCTGCTGGAGGTCTGCGGCTTCTCCTACTTCTACGGAGGCTTCCTGGTGGGACCTCAGTTCACGCTGCGCAGCTACCAGAGGCTGGTGTCTCGCCAGCTGACGGACCGGCCGGGTCACCCTCCTGACAGGTTCACGACTGCAGCGTGAAGACGTGACGTCCACCTCAACCTTCTTGTCTCCTGCAGTTCCGTCCCGGCCCTGAAGAGGTTCGCTCTGGGCTTCCTCTGCCTCGCCATGTTCGCCACCTTCAGCCCGTGGTGCCCGGAGAGCTACATGCTGACGGACGAGTACAAGGTGAGACGCACCCGCTTCACGAGGGTCCAGGTGTCCACGTGTCCTCGTGTCCGCCGCAGGTCCAGCCCTTCTGGTACCGCTGTGTGTTCATCTCGCTGTGGGTGAAGGTCATCCTGTACAAGTACGTGAGCTGCTGGGTCATCGCGGTGAGTTGAGACGAAGACCTGAAGCCTGAGGTGAAGCCACTGGTCGTGACTCTGCTGTGAGCAGGAAGGCGCCTGCATCCTGTCCGGCCTGGGCTACAACGGCGAGCTGGACGGGAAGCACCGGTGGAACGCCTGTGCCAACATGAAGGTGTGGCTGTTCGAGACCACGCCGCTCTTCTCCGGCACCATCATGTCCTTCAACATCAACACCAACGCGTGGGCCGCCAGGTCAGTGCACCCTGTGAGACGTGTCAATGAGTCAGGGGCGTGGCCTGAGTCACATGATCAGGACAGTCTGACCTCATGTTGTCATGGTGACACTCGTTAAAGTCTGACCTCTCATGTTGTCACGGTGACACACGTGACAGTCTGACCTCATGTTGTCATGCTGACACTCGTGAAAGTCTGACCTCTCATGTTGTCACGGTGACAATCGTGAAAGTCTGACCTCTCATGTTGTCATGGTGACACTCGTGAAAGTCTGACCTCTCATGTTGTCATGGTGACACTCGTGAAAGTCTGACCTCTCATGTTGTCATGGTGACACTCGTGAAGGTCTGACCTCTCATGTTGTCATGGTGACACTCGTGAAAGTCTGACCTCTCATGTTGTCATGGTGACACTCGTGAAAGTCTGACCTCTCATGTTGTCATGGTGACACTCGTGAAAGTCTGACCTCATGTTGTCATGGTGACACTCGTGACAGTCTGACCTCTCATGTTGTCATGGTGACACTCGTGAAAGTCTGACCTCTCATGTTGTCACGGTGACACTCGTGAAAGTCTGACCTCATGTTGTCATGGTGACACTCGTGAAAGTCTGACCTCATGTTGTCATGGTGACACTCGTGACAGTCTGACCTCTCATGTTGTCATGGTGACACTTGTGAAAGTCTGACCTCTCATGTTGTCATGGTGACACTCGTGAAAGTCTGACCTCATGTTGTCATGGTGACACTCGTGACAGTCTGACCTCTCATGTTGTCATGGTGACACTTGTGAAAGTCTGACCTCTCATGTTGTCATGGTGACACTCGTGAAAGTCTGACCTCTCATGTTGTCATGGTGACACTCGTGATAGTCTGACCTCTCATGTTGTCACGGTGACACTCGTGAAAGTCTGACCTCTCATGTTGTCACGGTGACACTCGTGAATATCTGACCTCTCATGTTGTCACGGTGACACTCGTGAATATCTGACCTCTCATGTTGTCACGGTGACACTCGTGAAAGTCTGACCTCTCATGTTGTCACGGTGACACTCGTGAATATCTGACCTCTCATGTTGTCACGGTGACACTCGTGAATATCTGACCTCTCATGTTGTCATGGTGACACTCGTGAAAGTCTGACCTCTCATGTTGTCATGGTGACACTCGTGAAAGTCTGACCTCTCATGTTGTCACGGTGACAAACGTGACAGTCTGACCTCATGTTGTCATGGTGACACTCGTGACAGTCTGACCTCATGTTGTCATGGTGACACTCGTGACAGTCTGACCTCTCATGTTGCCATGGTGACACTGGTGACAGTCTGACCTCATGTCGTCATGGTGACACTCGTGACAGTCTGACCTCTCATGTTGTCATGGTGACACTCGTGAAAGTCTGACCTCTCATGTTGTCATGGTGACACTCGTGAAAGTCTGACCTCTCATGTTGTCATGGTGACACTCGTGAAAGTCTGACCTCTCATGTTGTCATGGTGACACTCGTGAAAGTCTGACCTCTCATGTTGTCATGCTGACACTCGTGAAAGTCTGACCTCTCATGTTGTCACGGTGACACTCGTGAAAGTCTGACCTCTCATGTTGTCACGGTGACACTCGTGAAAGTCTGACCTCTCATGTTGTCATGGTGACACTCGTGAAAGTCTGACCTCATGTTGTCATGGTGACACTCGTGACAGTCTGACCTCTCATGTTGTCATGGTGACACTTGTGAAAGTCTGACCTCTCATGTTGTCACGTTGACACTCGTGAAAGTCTGACCTCTCATGTTGTCACGGTGACACTCGTGATAGTCTGACCTCTCATGTTGTCACGGTGACACACGTGACAGTCTGACCTCATGTTGTCACGGTGACACTCGTGAAAGTCTGACCTCTCATGTTGTCACGGTGACACTCGTGAATATCTGACCTCTCATGTTGTCATGGTGACACTCGTGACAGTCTGACCTCTCATGTTGTCATGGTGACACTCGTGACAGTCTGACCTCTCATGTTGTCACGGTGACACACGTGACAGTCTGACCTCATGTTGTCATGGTGACACTCGTGAAAGTCTGACCTCTCATGTTGTCATGGTGACACTCGTGAAAGTCTGACCTCTCATGTTGTCACGGTGACAAACGTGACAGTCTGACCTCATGTTGTCATGGTGACACTCGTGAAAGTCTGACCTCTCATGTTGTCATGGTGACACTCGTGAAAGTCTGACCTCTCATGTTGTCACAGTGACAAACGTGACAGTCTGACCTCATGTCGTCATGGTGACACTCGTGACAGTCTGACCTCTCATGTTGTCATGGTGACACTCGTGAAAGTCTGACCTCTCATGTTGTCATGGTGACACTCGTGAAAGTCTGACCTCTCATGTTGTCATGGTGACACTCGTGAAAGTCTGACCTCTCATGTTGTCATGCTGACACTCGTGAAAGTCTGACCTCTCATGTTGTCACGGTGACACTCGTGAAAGTCTGACCTCTCATGTTGTCACGGTGACACTCGTGAAAGTCTGACCTCTCATGTTGTCATGGTGACACTCGTGAAAGTCTGACCTCATGTTGTCATGGTGACACTCGTGACAGTCTGACCTCTCATGTTGTCATGGTGACACTTGTGAAAGTCTGACCTCTCATGTTGTCACGGTGACACTCGTGAAAGTCTGACCTCTCATGTTGTCACGGTGACACTCGTGATAGTCTGACCTCTCATGTTGTCACGGTGACACACGTGACAGTCTGACCTAATGTTGTCACGGTGACACTCGTGAAAGTCTGACCTCTCATGTTGTCACGGTGACACTCGTGAATATCTGACCTCTCATGTTGTCATGGTGACACTCGTGACAGTCTGACCTCTCATGTTGTCACGGTGACACTCGTATAAGTCTGACCTCTCATGTTGTCACAGTGACACTCGTGAAAGTCTGACCTCTCATGTTGTCATGGTGACACTCGTGACAGTCTGACCTCTCATGTTGTCATGGTGACACTCGTGACAGTCTGACCTCTCATGTTGTCACGGTGACACACGTGACAGTCTGACCTCATGTTGTCACGGTGACACTCGTGAAAGTCTGACCTCTCATGTTGTCACGGTGACACTCGTGAATATCTGACCTCTCATGTTGTCATGGTGACACTCGTGACAGTCTGACCTCTCATGTTGTCACGGTGACACTCGTATAAGTCTGACCTCTCATGTTGTCACAGTGACACTCGTGAAAGTCTGACCTCTCATGTTGTCATGGTGACACTCGTGACAGTCTGACCTCTCATGTTGTCATGGTGACATTCGTGAAAGTCTGACCTCTCATGTTGTCATGGTGACACTCGTGAAAGTCTGACCTCTCATGTTGTCATGCTGACACTCGTGAAAGTCTGACCTCTCATGTTGTCACGGTGACACTCGTGAAAGTCTGACCTCTCATGTTGTCACGGTGACACTCGTGAAAGTCTGACCTCTCATGTTGTCATGGTGACACTCGTGAAAGTCTGACCTCATGTTGTCATGGTGACACTCGTGACAGTCTGACCTCTCATGTTGTCATGGTGACACTTGTGAAAGTCTGACCTCTCATGTTGTCACGGTGACACTCGTGAAAGTCTGACCTCTCATGTTGTCACGGTGACACTCGTGATAGTCTGACCTCTCATGTTGTCACGGTGACACACGTGACAGTCTGACCTCATGTTGTCACGGTGACACTCGTGAAAGTCTGACCTCTCATGTTGTCACGGTGACACTCGTGAATATCTGACCTCTCATGTTGTCATGGTGACACTCGTGACAGTCTGACCTCTCATGTTGTCACGGTGACACTCGTATAAGTCTGACCTCTCATGTTGTCACAGTGACACTCGTGAAAGTCTGACCTCTCATGTTGTCATGGTGACACTCGTGACAGTCTGACCTCTCATGTTGTCACGGTGACACTCGTGACAGTCTGACCTCTCATGTTGTCACGGTGACACACGTGACAGTCTGACCTCATGTTGTCACGGTGACACTCGTGAAAGTCTGACCTCTCATGTTGTCACGGTGACACTCGTGAATATCTGACCTCTCATGTTGTCATGGTGACACTCGTGACAGTCTGACCTCTCATGTTGTCACGGTGACACTCGTATAAGTCTGACCTCTCATGTTGTCACAGTGACACTCGTGAAAGTCTGACCTCTCATGTTGTCACGGTGACACTCGTGACAGTCTGACCTCTCATGTTGTCACGGTGACACACGTGACAGTCTGACCTCATGTTGTCATGGTGACACTCGTGAAAGTCTGACCTCTCATGTTGTCATGGTGACACTCGTGAAAGTCTCACCTCTCATGTTGTCACGGTGACAAACGTGACAGTCTGACCTCATGTTGTCATGGTGACACTCGTGACAGTCTGACCTCATGTTGTCACGGTGACAAACGTGACAGTCTGACCTCATGTTGTCATGGTGACACTCGTGACAGTCTGACCTCATGTTGTCATGGTGACACTCGTGACAGTCTGACCTCATGTCGTCATGGTGACACTCGTGACAGTCTGACCTCTCATGTTGTCATGGTGACACTCGTGAAAGTCTGACCTTTCATGTTGTCATGGTGACACTCGTGAAAGTCTGACCTCTCATGTTGTCATGGTGACACTCGTGAAAGTCTGACCTCTCATGTTGTCATGGTGACACTCGTGACAGTCTGACCTCTCATGTTGTCATGGTGACACTCGTGACAGTCTGACCTCTCATGTTGTCATGGTGACACTCGTCACAGTCTGACCTCATGTTGTCATGGTGACACTCGTGAAAGTCTGACCTCTCATGTTGTCATGGTGACACTCGTGACAGTCTGACCTCTCATGTTGTCATGGTGACACTCGTCACAGTCTGACCTCTCATGTTGTCATGGTGACACTCGTCACAGTCTGACCTCATGTTGTCATGGTGACACTCGTGAAAGTCTGACCTCTCATGTTGTCATGGTGACACTCGTGACAGTCTGACCTCTCATGTTGTCATGGTGACACTCGTGAAAGTCTGACCTCTCATGTTGTCATGGTGACACTCGTCACAGTCTGACCTCATGTTGTCATGGTGACACTCGTGAAAGTCTGACCTCTCATGTTGTCATGGTGACACTCGTGAAGGTCTGACCTCTCATGTTGTCATGGTGACACTCGTCACAGTCTGACCTCTCATGTTGTCATGGTGACACTCGTCACAGTCTGACCTCATGTTGTCATGGTGACACTTGTGACAGTCTGACCTCTCATGTTGCAATCATGAAATGATAGCCTTGATGGTCGCCATGGTTACTTAGCATCTTCATCGTGCCTGCAGACACGTCTTCAAGCGCCTGAAGTTCTTGGGCAACAAGACCATGTCTCACGTCACGACGCTGCTCTTCCTGTCCATCTGGCACGGACTCCACTCCGGGTACTTCATGTGCTTCTCCATGGAGTACCTCATCATCATCGTGGAGCGACAGGTACAGACCCATGATCGGCGGCGTCTTCTCGTCTGAAGCTGCGTGTTTCAGGCTCAGAGTCTCGTGAAGGACAGTCCAGCGTTGACCAGACTGGCCAACAGCGCCCTCTACCCGCTCATCTATGTGGTGCAGCAGCTGATCCACTGGCTGTTCATGGGCTACTCTCTCGTGCCCTTCTGCCTCTTCACCTACGACAAGTGGCTGCAGGTGAGGTCACGAGGGTTCACCTGTGAAGGTCACGCGTCACCTGAGCCTGCCTTCGGTCTCCAGGTCTACTCCAGCGTCTACTTCTGTGGTCACGTCTTCTTCCTGCTGTCGCTCCTCGTCCTGCCATACTTGCGCCGCCTGCTGGTGCCGAGACGCCAGTGCAGCCCGACGAAGGAGGATTGAAGGCCGTACGTGAGTTGATTGACAGTCTGGAGCAGGAACGCCACAATCCTCTCTTTTTGACCTTTGACCTTGATGAACACATCTGGACTCCAGTTGTTCTGATTTAAATGTTTCTTAATGCTTTGATATTTCTCTCACTTCACATAAATCTGTTTCTCTCACAGGGAGTGACCTTTGACCCTATTTGAATCGTTCTTTTGTTTGCAGGTCAAAGGTGACGATGAAGGGAACTGTGACTCTCAAGGACTGGAAACTATTTTTACGGCCTTTAGTGAGATAATATATATATATCTATATATATATAAAAATGTCCATGTAAAAAATAAATCTCTATATTTTTGTGTTTTAACGTTGGATTGGTTTCTAAACGTGTTTACAGGAAATGACCGTCGTGCCACACCAGGTGTTGTGAGCCAATCAGGGGCCATTTCCTGTTTTCTCTGACGAGACTCACCTGCTGAACTTGATATGCTGTCACTCCACGCGTTTGTGAGTCTCTGACTCGCACGTGTGTGTTGCTGAGACTCTTGTGGTCCCGCGGGTCCGAGCAGGCGTCTCGGGTCCGAGCGGCGCCGCCACAGATCATGGCCTTGTGTCCACGAATGTTTCTCCAGAGACGCTTTTATAAACGCTTTTGTGGACAAAAGATTTTGTAGCTTTGTAAACATTTGATGAAGATGTTGTTTGTTTCCTGTTCGTCTCTGATCCGTAGTTTATAAAAGTCTTTTCTCAGCGTCTGTGTCGACCCTTGAACTCAAGTTACAGTAAGTTACTGAAGAAGTAAGTAAGTAATATTTATTTATACAGCGCTTTTCCAGACCAGGGTCACAAAGAACTTAAACAATCAAAACAATATTCAATAAAGTTTATACTTTAAAGATCAAGATAAAACTGATAACAACACAGGAGTTCCAGAAATTCAAGGAAAAGCCTGAACAAATAGAAACGTCTTAAGATGTTTCTTGAAGGAGTCAGTAGATCATCAAACACAGATGTTTCTTGAAGGAGTCAGTAGATCATCAAACACAGATGTTTCTTGAAGGAGTCAGTAGATCATCAAACACAGATGTTTCTTGAAGGAGTCAGTAGATCATCAAACACAGATGTTTCTTGAAGGAGTCAGTAGATCATCAAACACATGTTTCTTGAAGGAGTCAGTAGATCATCAAACACAGATGTTTCTTGAAGGAGTCAGTAGATCATCAAACACAGATGTTTCTTGAAGGAGTCAGTAGATCATCAAACACAGATGTTTCTTGAAGGAGTCAGTAGATCATCAAACACAGATGTTTCTTGAAGGAGTCAGTAGATCATCAAACACACATGTTTCTTGAAGGAGTCAGTAGATCATCAAACACAGATGTTTCTTGAAGGAGTCAGTAGATCATCAAACACAGATGTTTCTTGAAGGAGTCAGTAGATCATCAAACACACATGTTTCTTGAAGGAGTCAGTAGATCATCAAACACAGATGTTTCTTGAAGGAGTCAGTAGATCATCAAACACACATGTTTCTTGAAGGAGTCAGTAGATCATCAAACACACATGTTTCTTGAAGGAGTCAGTAGATCATCAAACACACATGTTTCTTGAAGGAGTCAGTAGATCATCAAACATAGATGGTTCTTGAAGGAGTCAGTAGATCATCAAACACATGTTTCTTGAAGGAGTCAGTAGATCATCAAACACACATGTTTCTTGAAGGAGTCAGTAGATCATCAAGCGCAAAGAGACAGAAGATGGTTCCAAAGCTTAGGAGCAACAGCCTGAAAAGATTTCTCTCCTCTGGTCCTGAGTCGTGTGCGTGGAACCATAAGTAGATTCTGATCCACAGACCCCAGAGCCCGAGCTGGGGTGTAAGTCTGGATCAGATCCTGAAGGTCTGACCATGAATAGATCTGAAAGTAAGAACCAGAATTTTAAAGTTGATCCTGAAAGAAACTGGAAGCCAGTGAAGAGTTTGAAGGAGAAATGTGAGTTCTTCTACTAGAGCGGCTCAGAATTCTGAATCAACTGCAGACGAGACGATCCTTCTTGTTAAGACATGAAAACAAACTGTTACAATAGTCCAGACGAGAAGAAACAAACACATGGATTATAAGATCCAGATCATGTTCCGACAACATTTTCCTAAGTTTAGAGATTTTTCTCAGTTGAAGGAAACAGTTTCTGGTCAGTTTTCTTCAGTGTTGAACAAGAGACATGTCTTTATCAAATACAACACCCAGGTTTCTCAGGCTCAGTTTGACAGACTGACATAAGTCACTCAAGTACTGACTCAACCCTGGAATCTTATCATCAACAATCACCAGAGTTTCAGTTTTGTCCACATTTAGCTGTAAAGTGTTTTCACTCATTGTTTGATTTCTAGCAACTATTGACTAAGTTCAGCCTCTGATCAGTTGATCAACAGAGCAGTAGAGCTGGATGTCATCAGCAAACATGTGATAAGAAACATCTGGAAATCTCTGAATGATTTTACCGAGGGGAATCAAGTACAGCAAAAACAATAAAGGACCCAGAACAGAACCTTGAGGGACTCCACACAACAGATCTGCCGATTCAGACCTCATTTGATTGACAGATACACTAAAACTGCGCCCAGAAAGGTAAGATGAGAACCATTCTAACACAGACCCAGACAGTCTTCATCCCTCAGTCTTCTCAGCAGGATCTGGTTCAACTGTGTCAAAGGCTGAGGACAGATCCAACAGAACCAGAACATCATGATGTCACTGGACACCTTCAGTAAGACTGTCTCCGTAGATGTTTACAGAAGCCAGACTGAAACTTCTCATGGATGTCGCTCTGATCCAGGAACAGCTGCTCAGACACAACCTTCTCCAAGATCTTGGACAAGAAAGGGAGCTTAGAAATAGGCCTGAAATTACTGAGGTCAGTTGGGTCTAAGCCTGGTTTTTTGAGCAGAGGCTCCACAATGGTTTAAATGCATTAAAAACCCCTGTGGAAAGGGAGAGGTTCACCATATTGGTAACTCAGGGGTCAATTACATCAAATACTTTGATAAAAAGCCTACAAGGAAGGACGTCATCTGAGCAAGAGGAGGGTTTCATGAAGGGTCGACGACCCTGAAGTTACACCTGAAGAAGAGCATGAAGGGTCGACGACCCTGAAGTTACACCTGAAGAAGAGCGTGAAGGGTTGACGACCCTGAAGTTACACCTGAAGAAGAGCATGAAGGGTCGACGACCCTGAAGTTACACCTGAAGAAGAGCATGAAGGGTTGATGACCCTGAAGTTACACCTGAAGAAGAGCGTGAAGGGTCGACGACCCTGAAGTTACACCTGAAGAAGAGCATGAAGGGTCGACGACCCTGAAGTTACACCTGAAGAAGAGCGTGAAGGGTTGACGACCCTGAAGTTACACCTGAAGAAGAGCATGAAGGGTCGACGACCCTGAAGTTACACCTGAAGAAGAGCATGAAGGGTCGACGACCCTGAAGTTACACCTGAAGAAGAGCATGAAGGGTCGACGACCCTGAAGTTACACCTGAAGAAGAGCGTGAAGGGTTGACGACCCTGAAGTTACACCTGAAGAAGAGCATGAAGGGTCGACGACCCTGAAGTTACACCTGAAGAAGAGCGTGAAGGGTTGACGACCCTGAAGTTACACCTGAAGAAGAGCGTGAAGGGTCAACGACCCTGAAGTTACACCTGAAGAAGAGCATGAAGGGTCGACGACCCTGAAGTTACACCTGAAGAAGAGCATGAAGGGTCGACGACCCTGAAGTTACACCTGAAGAAGAGCGTGAAGGGTTGACGACCCTGAAGTTACACCTGAAGAAGAGCATGAAGGGTTGACGACCCTGAAGTTACACCTGAAGAAGAGCATGAAGGGTCGACGACCCTGAAGTTACACCTGAAGAAGAGCATGAAGGGTTGACGACCCTGAAGTTACACCTGAAGAAGAGCATGAAGGGTCGACGACCCTGAAGTTACACCTGAAGAAGAGCGTGAAGGGTTGACGACCCTGAAGTTACACCTGAAGAAGAGCATGAAGGGTTGACGACCCTGAAGTTACACCTGAAGAAGAGCGTGAAGGGTTGACGACCCTGAAGTTACACCTGAAGAAGAGCATGAAGGGTTGACGACCCTGAAGTTACACCTGAAGAAGAGCGTGAAGGGTTGACGACCCTGAAGTTACACCTGAAGAAGAGCATGAAGGGTCGACGACCCTGAAGTTACACCTGAAGAAGAGCATGAAGGGTCGACGACCCTGAAGTTACACCTGAAGAAGAGCATGAAGGGTCGACGACCCTGAAGTTACACCTGAAGAAGAGCGTGAAGGGTTGACGACCCTGAAGTTACACCTGAAGAAGAGCATGAAGGGTCAACGACCCTGAGAGTCAAACACAGATGAAGTCACTTGAATTAAATAACACAAGAATTATTGATTCAATATTGAGCTCAGATCAACTTTATTGATCGTCAGGTGCTTCAGGAAATAGATTTTCCAGCTCACGATAGATTCATGAAACAAGAACAAAGTTCAATAAGAACAAAGTTCAAGACGACACAATCTAAAGATAAAGAACAAAGTTCAAAGATAAACATAAAATCATCCTTAAACTCAGACATAAACACATAAACACAAGTGTAGATGGTGAAGAGGGGCCGGTTCTGTCCCCTGAGGTGCTCCTGCACACCACAGTGTCAGCCTTGATGTCCTTCAGCCTGACACACTGTGTCCATCGGTGAGATAGTCCAAGATCCAGGAGACCAGACCAGGGTCCACATGTGTCAGTTTGTCCTGCAGCAGAGTGACTGGATGGTGTTGAAGGCACTAGAAAAGTCCAGGAACAGGATCCTCAATGAAGCGCTTCCTTTATCCAGGTGGGAGTAGATGCAGGAGGTGAAGGATCTTCTACACCAACTGCTGGCCGGTAGACAAACTGCAGGGGGTCTTGTGCTGGACGTGTGGCCTGAGAAGTTTGAGGACCAGCCTAGTTGAAGACATGAGCGGCTCAGCTAGTTCAGCAGGTGTTTAGCAGTCGAGGAGACACTTGTCAGGACCAGCAGCCTCTAGACCAGTCCTACCTGGAGGGACGTGAAGCAGGTTCACTGGCGTCTCTGCTCCTGACAGTTCAGGACCTTGACCTCCTTTGTTACCCACGGGTTATTATTAGGGTCACAGTCTTAGCAGGAACTTAAAGAATCTCATGGTGTGTCTGACCCTCGATGTCCTCATGAGACTTCACGTCCCAGTCCGTGGTGTCAAAGCATCTCTGAGGCTCCTCACAGCTGGAGTCCACCTCCTGAGGGACAAACATTAACCATAGTAATGATGAGGAGTTATTATTTGATTAATAATCATTATTTTTAATATAATAATCATTATATTATTAATCATTATTTTATTAATAACTATTATCATCGCAGTCATTATTAATAATATAATAATGATTTTATTATTAATAATCATTATTATATTAATAACTATTATCATCGCAGTCATTATTAATAATATAATAATGATTATATTATTAATAATCATTATTATAATAATAACTATTATCATCGCAGTCATTATTAATAATATAATAATGATTATATTATTAATAATCATTATTATAATAATAACTATTATCATCGCAGTCATTATTATTAATATAATAATGATTATATTATTAATAATCATTATTATATTAATAACTATTATCATCGCAGTCATTATTAATAATATAATAATGATTATATTATTAATAATCATTATTATATTAATAACTATTATCATCGCCGTCATTATTTTTAATATAATGATTATTAATAATAGTGATGATAATGATAGTAATGAAGATTAAATTGATGATAAAAATACATCAGTCAGGGCTGAAGGACGCAGTGTGGGCGGGGCCAGAGGAGAGGGAGGTGACGTCAGCATCTCTGCTCGTACTCCGACAACAAGGACATCTTCTCTCTGCACCTCCTCAGCGACTCCTCAGCGACTCCTCTTCTGACTCCTCTTCTGACTCCTCTTCTGACTCCTCCGTCGACCCACCGGCTCGTGATCCGCGGAGCTTCTGTGTCGTGACGCGGGGCTGGAGGACCAGAGCAGGTAACACGTCCATCTTCACCGCATCCAACCTTCATCCGTGTGTCGACGTGTCGTAACATGAGGCCTGTGGCTGACGCACCGTGTTCTGGACCAGAACCAGAACCTGACAATATGTTCGACTCTCGTGCGCAGCAGAGTCACGTCAGGAGGTGTTTGAGGATCCTGGACCATCATCATCATCTTCATCATCATCATCATCATCATCATCATCATCATCATCATCACTCCATCTTGCTTTCCAGCCTTTCACCAGCGTGTTTTACCATCTTTACTAATATTAACCATCTTTACTGATATTAACTATCTTTACTTATGTTAACTATCTTTACTGATATTAACCATCTTTACTGATATTAACTATCTTTACTTATGTTAACTATCTTTACTGATATTAACCATCTTTACTGATATTAACCATCTTTACTGATATTAACCATCTTTACTGATATTAACTATCTTTACTTATGTTAACTATCTTTACTGATATTAACCATCTTTACTGATATTAACCATCTTTACTGATATTAACCATCTTTACTGATATTAACTATCTTTACTAATATTAACTATCTTTACTAATATTAACCATCGTTACTGATATTAATTATCTTTACTGATATTAACTATCTTTACTAATATTAACTATCTTTACTAATATTAACCATCTTTACTGATATTAACCATCTTTACTGATATTAACTATCTTTACTGATATTAACTATCTTTACTAATATTAACTATCTTTACTGATATTAACCATCTTTACTGACATTAACAATCTTTACTGATATTAACCATCTTTACTAATATTAACCATCTTTACTAATATTAACTATCTTTACTAATATTAACTATCTTTACTAATATTAACCATCTTTAGTGATATTAACTATCTTTACTTATGTTAACTATCTTTACTATTATTAACTATCTTTACTGATATTAACCATCTTTACTAATATTAACCATCTTTACTTATATTAACCATCTTTACTGATATTAACCATCTTTACTGATATTAACCATCTTTACTAATATTAACCATCTTTACTAATAATAACCATCTTTACTGATATTAAGCATCTTTACTAATATTAACCATCTTTACTGATATTAACCATCTTTTCTGATATTAACCATCTTTACTAATATTAACCATCTTTACTGATATTAACCATCTTTACTAATATTAACCATCTTTACTAATATTAACCGTCTTTACTAATATTAACCATCTTTACTAATATTAACCATCTTTACTGATATTAACCATCTTTACTAATATTAACCATCTTTACTGATATTAACCATCTTTACTGATATTAACCGTCTTTACTGATATTAACCGTCTTTACTGATATTAACCATCTTTACTGATATTAACCATCTTAACTGATATTAACCATCTTTACTGATATTAACCATCTTTACTAATATTAACCATCTTTACTAATATTAACCGTCTTTACTAATATTAACCATCTTTACTAATATTAACCATCTTTACTGATATTAACCATCTTTACTAATATTAACCATCTTTACTGATATTAACCATCTTTACTGATATTAACCGTCTTTACTGATATTAACCGTCTTTACTGATATTAACCATCTTTACTGATATTAACCATCTTAACTGATATTAACCATCTTTACTGATATTAACCATCTTTACTGATATTAACCGTCTTTACTGATATTAACCGTCTTTACTGATATTAACCATCTTAACTGATATTAACCATCTTAACTGATATTAACCATCTTTACTGATATTAACCATCTTTACTGATATTAACCGTCTTTACTGATATTAACCATCTTTACTGATATTAACTATCTTTACTGATATTAACCGTCTTCACTGATATTAACCGTCTTTACTAATATTAACTATCTTTACTGATATTAACTATCTTCACTGATATTAACCGTCTTCACTGATATTAACCGTCTTTACTAATATTAACTATCTTTACTGATATTAACCGTCTTCACTGATATTAACCGTCTTTACTAATATTAACCATCTTTACTGATATTAACTATCTTTACTAATATTAACCATCTTTACTGATATTAACCATCTTTACTAATATAACTATCTTTACTGATGTTAACTATCTTTACTGATATTAACTATCTTTACTGATATTAACCATCTTTACTAATATAACTATCTTTACTGATGTTAACTATCTTTACTGATATTAACTATCTTTACTAATATTAACTATCTTTACTGATATTAACCGTCTTCACTGATATTAACCGTCTTTACTGATATTAACCATCTTTACTAATATTAACCATCTTTACTGATATTAACCATCTTTACTGATATTAACCGTCTTTACTGATATTAACCGTCTTTACTGATATTAACCATCTTTACTGATATTAACCATCTTAACTGATATTAACCATCTTTACTGATATTAACCATCTTTACTGATATTAACCGTCTTTACTGATATTAACCGTCTTTACTGATATTAACCATCTTTACTGATATTAACCATCTTAACTGATATTAACCATCTTTACTGATATTAACCATCTTTACTGATATTAACCGTCTTTACTGATATTAACCATCTTTACTGATATTAACTATCTTTACTGATATTAACCGTCTTCACTGATATTAACCGTCTTTACTAATATTAACTATCTTTACTGATATTAACTATCTTCACTGATATTAACCGTCTTCACTGATATTAACCGTCTTTACTAATATTAACTATCTTTACTGATATTAACCGTCTTCACTGATATTAACCGTCTTTACTAATATTAACCATCTTTACTGATATTAACTATCTTTACTAATATTAACCATCTTTACTGATATTAACCATCTTTACTAATATAACTATCTTTACTGATGTTAACTATCTTTACTGATATTAACTATCTTTACTGATATTAACCATCTTTACTAATATAACTATCTTTACTGATGTTAACTATCTTTACTGATATTAACTATCTTTACTAATATTAACTATCTTTACTGATATTAACCGTCTTCACTGATATTAACCGTCTTTACTGATATTAACCATCTTTACTAATATTAACCATCTTTACTGATATTAACTATCTTTACTAATATTAACCATCTTTACTGATATTAACTATCTTTACTAATATTAACCATCTTTACTGATATTAACTATCTTTACTAATATTAACCATCTTTACTGATATTAACCATCTTTACTAATATTAACCATCTTTACTGATATTAACTATCTTTACTAATATTAACCATCTTTACTGATATTAACCATCTTTACTAATATTAATTATCTTTGCTGATATTAAATATCTTTACTAATATTAACCATCTTTACTGATATTAACTATCTTTACTAATATTAACCATCTTTACTGATATTAACCATCTTTACTAATATAACTATCTTTACTGATGTTAACTATCTTTACTGATATTAACTATCTTGACTAATATTAACTATCTTTACTGATATTAACCGTCTTTACTAATATTAACCATCTTCAATGATATTAACCGTCTTTACTGATATTAACCATCTTTACTGATATTAACCATCTTTACTGATATTAACTATCATTACTAATATTAACTATCTTTACTGATTTTAACCATCTTCACTGATATTAACCG
Source organism: Callionymus lyra (assembly GCF_982586985.1). Lineage (NCBI taxonomy): Eukaryota > Metazoa > Chordata > Actinopteri > Syngnathiformes > Callionymidae > Callionymus > Callionymus lyra. Next base: position 24,567,124 of record NC_141834.1, on the reverse strand, counting down.
TCTTTACTAATATTACCATCTTTACTGATTTTAACCGTCTTCACTGATATTAACCGTCTTTACTGATATTAACCATCTTAACTGATATTAACCATCTTTACTAATATTAACTATCTTTACTGATATTAACCATCTTTACTAATATTAACCATCTTTAGTGATATTAACCATCTTTACTAATATTAACCATCTTTACTGATGTCAACTATCTTTACTAATATTAACCATCTTTACTTATGTTAACTATCTTTACTGATATTAACTATCTTTACTAATATTAACCATCGTTACTAATATTAACCATCTTTACTAATATTAACTATCTTTACTGATGTTAACTATCTTTACTGATATTAACCGTCTTTACTAATATTAACCATCTTTACTGATATTAACCATCTTTTCTAATATAACTATCTTTACTGATGTTAACTATCTTTACTGATATTAACTATCTTTACTAATATTAACTATCTTTACTGATATTAACCGTCTTTACTAATATTAACCATCTTCAATGATATTAACCGTCTTTACTGATATTAACCATCTTTACTGATATTAACCATCTTTACTGATATTAACCATCTTTACTAATATAACTATCTTTACTGATGTTAACTATCTTTACTGATATTAACTATCTTTACTAATATTAACTATCTTTACTGATATTAACCATCTTTACTGATATTAACTATCATTACTAATATTAACTATCTTTACTGATTTTAACCGTCTTCACTGATATTAACCGTCTTTACTAATATTAACCATCTTTACTGATTTTAACCGTCTTCACTGATATTAACCGTCTTTACTGATATTAACCATCTTTACTAATATTAACTATCTTTACTGATTTTAACCGTCTTCACTGATATTAACTGTCTTTACTGATATTAACCATCTTTACTGATATTAACCATCTTTACTAATATTAACTATCTTTACTGATATTAACCAT
>NC_141834.1:24548657-24561157 GCF_982586985.1 Callionymus lyra | reverse complement strand
AACACACATGTTTCTTGAAGGAGTCAGTAGATCATCAAACACAGATGTTTCTTGAAGGAGTCAGTAGATCATCAAACACACATGTTTCTTGAAGGAGTCAGTAGATCATCAAACACAGATGTTTCTTAAAGGAGTCAGTAGATCATCAAACACAGATGTTTCTTAAAGGAGTCAGTAGATCATCAAACACAGATGTTTCTTGAAGGAGTCAGTAGATCATCAAACACAGATGTTTCTTGAAGGAGTCAGTAGATCATCAAACACACATGTTTCTTGAAGGAGTCAGTAGATCATCAAACACAGATGTTTCTTAAAGGAGTCAGTAGATCATCAAACACAGATGTTTCTTGAAGGAGTCAGTAGATCATCGAACACAGATGTTTCTTAAAGGAGTCAGTAGATCATCAAACACACATGTTTCTTGAAGGAGTCAGTAGATCATCAAACACAGATGTTTCTTGAAGGAGTCAGTAGATCATCAAACACAGATGTTTCTTGAAGGATTCAGTAGATCATCAAACACAGATGTTTCTTGAAGGAGTCAGTAGATCATCAAACACAGATGTTTCTTGAAGGAGTCAGTAGATCATCAAACACAGATGTTTCTTGAAGGAGTCAGTAGATCATCAAACACAGATGTTTCTTGAAGGAGTCAGTAGATCATCAAACACAGATGTTTCTTAAAGGAGTCAGTAGATCATCAAACACAGATGTTTCTTGAAGGAGTCAGTAGATCATCGAACACAGATGTTTCTTAAAGGAGTCAGTAGATCATCAAACACAGATGTTTCTTGAAGGAGTCAGTAGATCATCAAACACACATGTTTCTTGAAGGAGTCAGTAGATCATCAAACACAGATGTTTCTTGAAGGAGTCAGTAGATCATCAAACACAGATGTTTCTTAAAGGAGTCAGTAGATCATCAAACACAGATGTTTCTTAAAGGAGTCAGTAGATCATCAAACACAGATGTTTCTTGAAGGAGTCAGTAGATCATCAAACACAAAGAGAGAGGAAGATTGTTCCAAAGCTTAGGAGCAACAGCCTGAAAAGATTTCTCTCCTCTGGTCCTGAACTGTGTTCAGGAACCATCACTAGATTCTGACTCACAGACCTCAGAGCCCGAGCTGGGGTGTAAGTCTGGATCAGATCATGAAGGTCTGACCATGAATAGATCTGAAAGTAAGAACCAGAATTTTAAAGTTGATCCTGAAAGAAACTGGAAGCCAGTAAAGAGTTTTAAGATCAGAGAAATGTGAGTTCTTCTACTAGAGCGGCTCAGAATTCTGAATCAACTGCAGACGAGACGATCCTTCTTGTTAAGACATGAAAACAAACTGTTACAATAGTCCAGACGAGAAGAAACAAACACATGGATTATAAGATCCAGATCATGTTGTGACAACATTTTCCTAAGTTTAGAGATTTTTCTCAGTTGAAGGAAACAGTTTCTGGTCAGTTTTCTTCAGTGTTGAACAAGAGACATGTCTTTATCAAATACAACACCCAGGTTTCTCAGGCACAGTTTGACAGACTGACCTAAGTCACCCAAGTACTGACTCAACCCTGGAATCTTATCATCAACAATCACCAGAGTTTCAGTTTTGTCCACTTTTAGCTTCAAAGTGTTTTCACTCATTGTTTGATTTCTAGCAAACAATTGACTAAGTTCAGCCTCTGGGGCTCAGTTGGATCAACAGAGCAGTAGAGCTGGATGTCATCAGCAAACATGTGATAAGAAACATCAGGAAATCTCTGAATGATTTTACCGAGGGGAATCAAGTACAGCAAAACCAATTAAGGACCCAGAACAGAACCTTGAGGGACTCCACACAACAGATTCAGACCTCATTTGATTGGCAGATACACTAAATCTGTAACACAGACCCAGACAGTCTTCATCCCTCAGTCTTCTCAGCAGGATCTGGTGATCAACTGTGTCAAAGGCTGAGGACAGATCCAAGAGAACCAGAACAGTGGATTTACCAGAGTCAGCCGACATCATGATGTCACTGGACACCTTCAGTAAAGCTGTCTCCGTAGATGTTTACGGAAGCCAGACTGAAACTTCTCATGGATGTCGCTCTGATCCAGGAACAAAGACAGCTGCTCAGACACAACCTTCTCCAAGATCTTGGACAAGAAAGGGAGCTTAGAAATAGGCCTGAAATGACTGAGGTCAGTTGGGTCTAAACCTGGCTTTTTGAGCAGAAGCTCCACGATGGCATGTTCAAATGCATTGTTAAAAACCCCTGTGGAAAGGGAGAGGTTCACCATATTGGTAACCCAGGGGCAAATTACATCAAATACTTTGATAAAAAGCCTACAAGGAAGGACGTCATCTGAGCAAGAGGAGGGTTTCATCTTGTTCACTAGTGATGAAATATCACCCAAAGATACAGCACTGAAGGAAGACCAAGAGGGGCTCAGAGACAGCAGGGGTTCCACACAAAGGGGGAGAGATTTTCTCTTTGATCAATTTAATTTTGTCAATGAAAAATCTCAACAATGCATTGCTGTCAGCTTCACAGAAGACAGGCGTGATTTGAGGAGCAGGAGACACGAGAGAATTAATCGTGTCAAACAACACTTTGGGGTTTTTCTTATTTGCTGCTACCAGTTTTCTGATGTAATCAGATCTAGCAGTTTCCACCATCTCATTGTAAGAAGACATCAGATCCCTGAGGTGAAGTCTGTGCACCTCAAGTTTAGTGGACTTCCAGAGACGCTCAGTCTTTCAACAAAGTCTCTTCAGACTCAGGAGATCTTCATTTGTCCAAGGGCACCGTTTTTTCTGAATTTTCAAGTTCGATTTAACAGGTGCCACTTGATCCAGTATTTCAACACAATGATCAGTGAAACAGTGAATCAAATTGTCCACATTTGGGTAGTTATCAAAGGAAAGAGGGTCAAACCTAGCAGAAAAACTGTCTGCAGTATCGGCTGAGATGACACGTCTCTGAGACCTAACTTTCAAAGGCTTAGGTTCAGGGATGAAGTCCAGGTTAAACAAGACAAGAGAATGATCACTCAGATGGCCTTTTTTGAATTTGTATCTGTCTCTACATTCATTGTTTAATCTTGTTCTCCTTTTCATCTGTCTCTACATTCATCGTTCCATCTTGTTCTCCTTTTCATCTGTCTCTACATTCATCATTTGACAGATGAAAAAAAAAACAAGATGGAATGCTGACTGTAGAGACAGATGAAAGGGAGGAAAAGGTGAAATAATGAATGTAGAGACAGATGAAAAAAGAACAAGATGGAATGATGACTATAGAGACAGATGAAAGGGAGGAAAAGGTGAAATAATGAATGTAGAGACAGATGAAAAAAGAACAAGATGGAATGATGAATTGAGAGTAATATGAAAGAAGAACAAGATTAGATAATTAATGTAGATACAGATGAAAGCAGAACAAGATTAAATGATGAATATAGAGACGGATGAAAAGGAGGACAAGATAAAAAAATGATTGTAGAGATAGATGAAAAGGAGGACAAGATTAAATGATGAATGTAGAGACAGATGAAATAAGAACAAGATGGAATGATGAATTTAGATTCAGATGAAAGAAGAACAAGCTTAAATAATGAATGTAGATACAGATGAAAGCAGAACAAGATGGAATGATACATTTAGAGACAGATTAAAGAAGAAGATTAAATGATGGATGTAGAGACAAATGAAAAGGTGGGCAAGATGAAAAAATGAATGTAGAGACAGATGAAAGGAGAAAAAGATTAAATGATGAATGTAGAGACAGATGAAAGAAGAACACGATGGAATGATGAATGTAGAGATAGATGAAAAAGAGGACAAGATGAAATAATGACTGTAGAGATAGATGAAAAGGGGACAAGATTAAATGATGAATGTAGAGACAGGTGAAAGCAGAACAAGATGGAATGATGAATGTAGAGACAGATGACAGAAGAACACGATTAAATGATGAATGTAGTGACAGATGAAAGAAGAACAAGATTAAATGAAGAATGTAGAGACAGATGAAAGCAGAACAAGATGGAGTGATGAATGTAGAGACAGATGAAAAGGAGAACAAGATGGAATGATAAATGTAGAGAAAGATGAAAAGGAGAACATGATTAAACGATCATTCATTAAATAATACATTAAGAGACAGATGAAAGCAGAACAAGATGGAATGATGAATGTAGAGACAGATGAAAGAGGAACAAGATGGAATGATGAATGTAGAGACGGATGAAAAGGAGAACACGATGGAATGATGAATGTAGAGAAAGATGAAAAGGAGAACAAGATGGAATGATGAATGTAGAGACAGATGAAAAGGAGGAACAAGATTAAATGATCATTCATTAAATGATGAATGTAGTGACAGATTAAAGCAGAACAAGATTAAATGATCATTCATTAAATGATGAATGTAGTGACAGATGAAAGCAGAACAAGATTAAATGATGAATGTAAAAACAGATGAAAGAAGAACAAGATGGAATGATGAATGTAGAGACAGATGGAAGAAGAATAAGATGGAAAGATGAATGTAGAGACAGATGAAAAGAAGGACAAGATGAAATAATTAATGTAGAGACGGATGGCATTGATAATAGCGGGGACCTGACACACACACACACACACACATTTGTGGGATTTATAGGAACCTCAACAAACTGTGACTCGGATTTTCTTGTTTAAGATCTGGAGACTTTAGAAAAGGGGGCGTGGCATTGATAATAGCGGGGACCCTACACACACACACACACACACATTTGTGGGATTTATAGGAACCTCAACAAACTGTGACTCGGATTTTCTTGTTTAAGATCTGGAGACTTTAGAAAAGGGGGCGTGGCATTGATAATAGCGGGGACCCTACACACACACACACATCTGTGGGATTTAGAGGGACCTCAACAAACTGTGACTCTGATTTTCTTGCTTTAGATCTGGAGACTTTAGAAAAGGGGGCGTGGCATTGATAATAGCGGGGACCCTACACACACACACACATTTGTGGGATTTATAGGGACCTCAACAAACCCCGACTCTGATTTTCTCGCTTAAGAGGAGACTTTAACATGATCAGATAAAAATGAGTTCAGTCATTATTTTTACTTTGCTTTAGTGAATTCACTGCTAATTTAAATATGTACAACAATCTCAATAATAGTTTTTAATGACTTATTAAATTACATTATAAAATTTTACAATAGTAACATTAGTTGAGAATATTAAATGACATGACTATAAGTCAAATGTACATAATATAGTGACTTTAACATTATTAGTCATTTTACATCTTTGGTATGTTTTCTATCAGTTTGAATAAATAAACAGTCAACATGTTTATTGATTCATAATAATTTGTATTTATGCATATAATTATTATTTATTATTTTTGTCTCCAAATGAAGATCTGATGAATGAACGACTTAAAAAAAAGACATGAGTTATGACAAGTGAGGTCAGAAAGTTAGGTCAGAAAAGGGCAACTTGTACTGAAACACTTGAATAATAAAAGTTTAATGAAGATGTGAAGATGAAGATACAAATAATATATTCATTATATTATGTCATTGAGTTATTTTACATTTTATAAGATATTTTATTATAAATGTCTCTACATTCATTATTTCATCTTGTTCTCCTTTCATAGGGTTTTTGTAGCAAAACCACGCTACCAATTCCAAGAAAATTTGTGCGACATGCAAGCTTTATCCGAATATAATGAAGGTTACAATTATTTATTAACTATATTTGTGTTTTAAAACAAAATTTGGCTGTTGAAACGGTAAATGCATTTGCTTCTGTACTACAACAAAGTGAAATTCCTGTTAACTACAGACGGACGATGGAGAACAATTTGTCAACAAGAATTTTAAAGGATTAATGGAAAACACGGAATCAATCATTTTTCCACAGCCGGCGTAGCTAAAGCCTCTGTGATTGAAAGTTTTAACCGAACTTTAAAAGGTAGAATGTGTAGGTACTTTACAGCTAACAACACTCTACGTTACATCGATGCGTTACAAGATCTGGTGAAAAGTTATAACTATAGCTGTCATAAAAGTATTAAAATGACACCGATGGAGGTGACCAAAGACAACATTATGCAAGTGTTTGACAATTCATTATTTGTATTCAATTTGAATCCGTCTGATGACAACAACGTTATTTCTGTCATTTCGAATGGAAACTTGAGACTGGAAATGAGATTCAGAGCCATAACCTCACACTGTGACTTTAGTCGTGTATGCTTGCTACGATTCAATTTTAGAGATTGATGCCAAGAGACAGGTGCAGGTGGATTATATGAAAGAATTAAAAAATGGACACCCTTTAAATACAAGATCTAATGCAAAGACTCATTGAACGTGTATTCAGCGCGTCTTTCCTTCAGACCAACTACCCTCAGATACATCGTCTCTCAGACTACTCGCATATTTTATCGTCAACACGCACCCTGCTCGAAAACCAGGATCACACTGGCTTACATTAACACTTGAAGAAGATGGTGGGTCAACTGTTTTGGTATCTTCCCCCACTTTGCTCATTACCCTTGAGATATTTTAAAGGTCCTCGACGATCAAGCACACACCGTCAAATACCATAATCAACAATTAAAAGATGTACTTTGACTTCAACAAAGTACTAGGAATGTATGGTGACACTATGAAAATTGATCTCATGGTGTACAACTTTGTGAAAAAACGTCAGCAATGTTTAATAAGAAGACGATGTCACAATGTGAATCAACTGAACTTCTCCCTATAGTATTTTAAAGAGTGTTGTCAACTCGATTGATGCATTGAAAATGTTTAACTACTCATATGTTAAACTTGTTGGTGAAAAAAAGTCATGTTGTCATGCCAGTCATGTTGCCGGATGTGTGTGATTTGAACACCAAAGGTAATTTTTAACACCTGCTCTCTTTCCATAGTTGCTGCATACATTTCCCCATAAGTCTTTTGTGTTAGGGGCAGATCATTGGGATCAGGCATCGAGGGCAACCATGAAAAAAACATTCATAAAATTCCAACACAACCTCTGCATAACCATCCACAGAGTATCACCCCAGTTTTTCCTCACCCTGGTTTAAGGCATGTTTAATAGATGTCTTATGCTTGAGTGTTTCCCATTGAATGGATGTTTCAGAGAACCTCTTGGACTTTTCTCTATAGTTGTCTGGACTGGGGATGGCGAGAGAGTTATCAGCCATAAAGTTTGTTTGAAACACCTTCATACAAGCGGATGCAATGGTAATACAAGTGAAAGGATCAACTTGTGTCTCTTCTAAAAATTCTTTCCTGAAGGACATGCATCCTTTCCTAAGGATGTCTACATCATTTTTGCAATAGTGAATCAACTCAGACTGGGGTATTTGAAACTGGCCAGACCTGTTGTAGAGCCCTACTGACGTGAAGCTTGGAGAAACACCCAACCACATCCGCAGTTGCCTGTTCACTCGCCTTTCGATTCCTTCTACTGATGTCATTGCCACTTCGTAGATTGTCAGTAGCCACAAGAGTCTGGGTATCAGGCCGAGCTGGAAGAGCCAAGCCTTGAACTTGGCTGGCAGGCCTGATCCGTCAATCCTTTTCAGCCATTCCTCAGCCTGCTTTTCAATCCTGGAAACATTGGTTCTGTAGTTAAGGGATGTTTCGTACCATTTTCCAAGGCACTTGATGGGGTTCTCCTTAATTAACTCTGCCATTCTTGATCACCATGCTCCTCGACTTTTTTGGTTTGAAATTCATTCGAGCGCACGATGCCATGTCGTCGAGTGCCTTCAGGATCCATCTTGCTTCTACGTGGGTTGCCGTTGTTATGGTAAAGTCATCCATAAAGCTTCTTATTGGAGGTTGGCTGACTCCAGACTCCATCATTGGCCCTCTAGATTCCTTACCTGCAGCTGTTATTAGCAGGTTCATTCCCATAACAAACAAGATTGGGGAGATGGTGCACCCTGTCACTATTCCCTTGTCCAGGTCCTGCCATCTGGTTGTGTATTTGTCAGTCTGGAACCGTAACTTGAATACCCTAAAATAGCTGGCTATAATTGCACCGATATTGTCGGGGATCCATATGCAATGTCCAAGTCGAGCCAGATTACTGGTAGGTTCCATTTGCTCTCCTTGGCCTCCCGGATCAAATCACTGAGGATCCCGGTAGTGATGGGATCGACAGTTCTTTTGACTGTACTGAATCACTAGAATCAGTTCATTAAAAGGATTTGTTCAAAAGATTTGTTCAGTTCGTTCATTCACCAAATCACTAACTCAGGGCTTATGGAGCCCTGACTGCAATTTCTCCTACTTCCTGAACGCAGCCAAACAATCCGTTACTAGGTTTAATGATTCAGACCCGATGTTCACTTTCACTGCACTTGAGGGACAATGCAAAAAAAAAAAAAGGAAGCCTGGTGCGTTCACGGACAAGGACCAGTACATACTGTAGACATTCGTGAGAAATTCAGCAAATAGAGAAGATCTTGAGATAAACTTAAATGCAATCAACAATAAATTAAAAAGGCCTTGTTTAAGTAAAAACAAATATTAAATTAAGAAATCCTTAAAAACTAAATGTTCTGTAGCGAAGTCCCTCTCCCCCTCCTCCCCCACGAGTAGCTGCGTCGTTCGCTGATGCCGAGGATGCGAGTCATAGAATCATTCAATAGTTAAGCGAGTCATAGAATCCCTACCACTGGCACGATTGCGGCTGAGTGAGTTCAACTGAACTGAGAAAGGAACGAATCACTTAATGAAGTGATTCGGTTCAGTACGTTCACTCAAAAGATTTGTTCTTTCGAACGACACAACACTAGATCCCAGTCTGCTCCAAGCATCCGGAGAAGCCTGCTATGCCTCCCTTCTGTATCGACATATCGATGTACTTGTTTTTCACCATAAACGCTGTCATTGTCCTTGCCAGGAATGGGAAGAATATTTTGCATTAGACACTTGGTAGTCCGATAGTACGGAACTGGCTGATTTCTGAGGAGTTCTCCAGTAGTGGTATTACGCCTTTCAAACATATCCTCCTCATCAGCCTCTATAACCTGTGGAGGAGGTTAGGGCATTTCTTGTATACCTTGTAGGGTATGGCGCTAGGTCCTGGGGCAGATGCGGACTTGGCTTTTTGTACAATGTCCTGGACTTCTCTCCATGTGGGTTCTCCGATTTCCAGCATTTTCCTTCTTTCAATCCTTGGGTGTGCACCCAGGCGTCCCTGTGGCTGTCTTCCAGGATCCAGAAATCCTCTTCTTCTTCCTCTTTATCCTGATTAATCTGGAAGTAGCGTAGCTCGTAGCTCTCCTTGGAGTTAGCCACCACCCTGCATCTCTGCATGACCCATGAACACAGGGGCTGCTGCCACACTCTTCCATCTGGGAGTAACAGTATGGTGGTTTGAATCCCTCAGGACATTGACAGTGAAATCCGTTCTCTTCATCCACACACATGCCTCCGTTGCCACACGGGTTAGGGTTAGGGTTAGGGTGTTAGGGTTAGGGTTAGTGTTAGGGTTAGGGTTAGGGTTAGGGTTAGTGTTAGGGTTAGGGTTAGGGTTAGGGTTAGTGTTAGGGTTAGGGTTAGGGTTAGGGTTAGTGTTAGGGTTAGGGTTAGGGTTAGGCTTGATGAGCACTCGTCAAGTTCCACTATGCACTTCGGAACACTCACTTTGCCACTCATGAGCCTTCGGCTAGCTTGGGTCACCATTTTGTGTTCTTCATACTCCGAATAGCAAAAGCCACATTTTTTTCTTTTTGTTGTCTGGCTGGTAAGAGAAACCATAGCTATGATGTTTGGGTATATATATTAAGTCCAGGTCAAAGCCATCCTTCTGATCCTTTTGTTCCGGCTGACCATTTCTTTAATAATCGCAGCCATTGCATCAGGCGACATGAGTCTTTAAGGTGAAAAAAAAAAAAAAGTGTTATTGAGTCTATATCGACTGTTCGGTGCCGTGTGTTGCAGTCGGTGGGTCCCTAATAGCGTCCCTGTGGCTGTCTTCAAGGATCCAGAAATCCTCTTCTTCTTCCTCTTCATCCTGGAAGTAGCGTAGCTCGTAGCTCTCCTTGGAGTTAGCCACCACCCTGCATCTCTGCATGACCCATGAACACAGGGGCTGCTGCCACACTAGTCCATCTGGGAGTAACAGTACGGTGGTTTGAATCCCTCAGGACATTGACAGTGAAATCCGTTCTCTTCATCCACACACATGCCTCCGTTGCCACACGGGTTAGGGTTAGGGTTAGGGTTAGGGTTAGGCTTGATGAGCACTCGTCAAGTTCCACGTTGCACTTGGGAACACTCACTTTGCCACTCATGAGCCTTCGGCTAGCTTGGGTCGCCATTTTGTGTTCTTCATACTCCGAATAGCAAAAGCCACATTTTTTTCTTTTTGTTGTCTGGCTGGTAAGAGAAACCATAGCTATGATGTTTGGGTATATATATTAAGTCCAGGTCAAAGCCATCCTTCTGATCCTTTTGTTCCGGCTGACCATTTCTTTAATAATCGCAGCCATTGCATCAGGCGACATGAGTCTTTAAGGTGAAAAAAAAAAAAAAGTGTTATTGAGTCTATAGCGACTGTTCGGTGCCGTGTGTTGCAGTTGGTGGGTCCCTAAGAGCGTCCCTGTGGCTGTCTTCAAGGATCCAGAAATCCTCTTCTTCTTCCTCTTCATCCTGGAAGTAGCGTAGCTCGTAGCTCTCCTTGGAGTTAGCCACCACCCTGCATCTCTGCATGACCCATGAACACAGGGGCTGCTGCCACACTAGTCCATCTGGGAGTAACAGTACGGTGGTTTGAATCCCTCAGGACATTGACAGGGAAATCCGTTCTCTTCATCCACACACGTACCTCCGTTGCGACACGGGTTAGGGTTAGGGTTAGGGTTAGTGTTAGGGTTAGGGTCAGGGTTAGTGTTAGGGTTAGGGTTAGTGTTAGGGTTAGGGTTAGGGTTAGGCTTGATGAGCACTCGTCAAGTTCCACGTTGCACTTGGGAACACTCACTTTGCCACTCATGAGCCTTCGGCTAGCTTGGGTCGCCATTTTGTGTTCTTCATACTCCGAATAGCAAAAGCCACATTTTTTTCTTTTTGTTGTCTGGCTGGTAAGAGAAACCATAGCTATGATGTTTGGGTAGATATATTAAGTCCAGGTCAAAGCCATCCTTCTGATCCTTTTGTTCCGGCTGACCATTTCTTTAATAATCGCAGCCATTGCATCAGGCGACATGAGTCTTTAAGGTGAAAAAAAGTGTTATTGAGTCTATATCGACTGTTCGGTGCCGTGTGTTGCAGTCGGTGGTTCCTCACTGACGGGTAGGATTAGACTCTGAATCATAACTTCCCCTTTCTGAATCCTCCAATTCACGTCTTGCGAAAAATCACTCATGCAGTCGCCTTTAAAAAACAAACCAACAAAAGAACTCCGATGTCAAATGCTGTCCAAAGACGGTGGTTGAGTCGCAGCTGAAATAGAAGTCGACTCATCGGTTCCACAACCGTATCCATTCACTGTTCGCCAAACTATTCCTCCTTTGTTTCTATGATTTAATTCGGATATCGATTTTGATATTTAAGCGCCGTAAACCCATAAGTTAAGGGGGTGGAAATCCAACACATTTCTATCCCTATTTCTCTTTACTAATCTGCTTTTGTGAAAATGAGAGCTTGATGACTCCAAAGACCTTTAGCTTCCACTGTTATAGGATCCAAAGACTGTTTTGAGATGTTGAGTTTTTTAATGACTACTTCCTTCCATCCTCTGACATGACGGAGCTCTGTTACACTTCTAATATCATGAAACACTGTCTAACAATTCTTGTTCCTGAAGTAAGATGGAAAAATCTCATAAAACAGTTGTTCTCACACTAGTTTCACACCAGGGTCAGGGTCATGATGAAGAAGGTTCCTTGAACCACCCAGTCTTCAGGTTGTTCACTCTAAACACACACTATTGTTCCTGTTCTCATCATCTAGGATGAGCAACTATGTTGTTCATGTTTGTTATTTGAACCACGTAAAGTCAAACACAATGGGGAAAAAATAATGGTTTACAAAACTTTCTACAAAGTTTTCACATCTTCATCAGTGCGATGATGTTGATCTTCATTTCAGCAACATTAGCTTTTAACAACAACCTTAAACTTCTTGATGTGAACGTTAGACAAACTAAAACATCTTAGACATCGACATTCATTTTGAATGACTAACTGAGAACAAAGTGTCTTGACACTATTCTATAAAACCAAAACAATAAACCATTTATAAACTATTTTAAAAACCTACAATTCCAAAAAACAATCATAGCCTTGATAAACATTAAAAATGTTTCCATCATCGTGTTGAGAAAACCATTAAAAGTTACAAAGTTATTGTCGTGTAAATCGTTTGTTTCTCTTTAGTCGTTTTGTCATTACTATAAAAAAACAAAACAAGGTTAAAACACCTTTTACTTTAAAGTCTGCATTATTCAAGATTTTTCATTATATTTTGTAGAAGAAAAAGTA
>NC_141834.1:24541157-24546157 GCF_982586985.1 Callionymus lyra | reverse complement strand
AAGGAAGGAGTTTAAGTTTTATTTTGAAGTAAGGAGGTTGAGTTTTATTTTAAAGAAAGGAGTTTAAGTTTTATTTTGAAGGAAGGAGGTTGAGTTTTATTTTGAAGGAAGGAGTTTAAGTTTTATTTTGAAGGAAGGAGGTTGAGTTTTATTTTGAAGGAAGGAGTTTAAGTTTTATTTTTGAAGGAAGGAGGTTGAGTTTTATTTTGAAGGAAGGAGTTTAAGTTTTATTTTTGAAGGAAGGAGGTTAAGTTTTATTTTGAAGGAAAGAGGTTGAGTTTTATTTTGAAGGAAGGAGTTTAAGTTTTATTTTGAAGGAAAGAGGTTGAGTTTTATTTTGAAGGAAGGAGTTTTAGTTTTATTTTGAAGGAAGGAGGTTGAGTTTCAGAAGCACTTAAGTAAGTTCATTCTACTTAAGCCTCTGTTTGCTTCAGGTGAGATTTGTGGTTTCCGGGTCCACAATGGTCCGTCCGGTGCCGGCACGGTCCAGTTCGAGGCGGTGGTCTTGGACCGCTCCACCGGTGAGGGTCTGGTTCGCTCCAAGGAGCCACTGGACTGCGAGAGTCAGCGCGAGCACAGCTTCACCATCCAGGCGTACGACTGCGGCGAGGGTCCGGACGGCGTCAACAGCAAGAAGTCGCACAAGTGGGTTCTGACCCAGACCTCCTGATCCAAGCCCGCTCACGCTCCGCCTCCTCCGCAGGGCCACGGTTCACGTGCGCGTCAACGACGTCAACGAGTTCTCGCCCGTCTTCGTGGAGCGTCGCTACGAGGCGTCGGTGCCAGAAGGTCGTCTGCTGGACCGGGTGGTTCGTGTGGAGGCTCTGGACGCCGACTGCTCGCCCCAGTACAGCCAGATCTGCTTCTATGACATCATCACGCCCAACGTGCCCTTCGCCATCGACAATGACGGTGAGACAGTTGTTGGTTCTGGAGAATGAAACCTTGAAACAGTCCAAGTCTCATGAGTGTAGGTAGGCTTGTTCTTCCAGGGTCTATCTCCCTGGTGGAGTCTCGGACCTCCTGCTGCCTCCAGGACCTTTGCTGACTCGCTCCTCTCCCTCCGTCTTACAGGAAACATCAAGAACACGGAGCCGCTGGACTCCAAACGCCAGCGGGTCCACACCTTCTGGGTCACGGCCTTCGACTGCGGGAAGAACCGGGCCCAGGCAGACGCTCAGGTGGTGGTGACGGTTAAACCGTCCTGCAAGCCTGGATGGACAGGTGGGTGGAGTCCAGACAGTCGGACAAGGATTGTAGGAAAGAGGTGCAGGAAAGTGAACCTCCCTCGGTAAAACCTGGTATTTGTGTCCAGGATGGACTAAGCGGGTGGAGTACACGCCCGGTTCTGGCAGCATCCCGCTCTTCCCGAGCCTCCACCTGGAGACCTGCGAGGAGACGGTGTGGAACATCCAGGCCACTGTGGAGCTCCAGACCGGACACATCGGGAAAGGCTGCGACAGAGACAGTTACTCCGACAGATCCGTGCGCAGACTCTGTGGTCAGTACTGTTGACACCGAGCCTGGTTCCACTAGAACCGATTTTTTATAATGTTGGAACAACTGACAAGAGTATTAGCATTAGCATTAGCATTAGCATTAGCATTAGCATGCCAGTTGTATGTAAGTAAGTAAGTAATATTTGTAGAGCTTTTCCAGACCAGGGTCACAAAGAACTTAAACAATCAAAACCATATTCAATAAAGTATATATTTTAAAGATCAAGATAAAACTGAGAACACAAGAGTCTCAGAGAATCAAGTAAAAGAATCAAAGTGTGTTGAGATGTTTCTTGAAGGAGTCAGTAGATCATCAAACACATGTTTCTTGAAGGAGTCAGTAGATCATCAAACAGAGATGTTTCTTGAAGGAGTCAGTAGATCATCAAACACACATGTTTCTTGAAGGAGTCAGTAGATCATCAAACACAGATGTTTCTTGAAGGAGTCAGTAGATCATCAAACACAGATGTTTCTTGAAGGAGTCAGTAGATCATCAAACACAGATGTTTCTTGAAGGAGTCAGTAGATCATCAAACACAGATGTTTCTTGAAGGAGTCAGTAGATCATCAAACACAGATGTTTCTTGAAGGAGTCAGTAGATCATCAAACACAGATGTTTCTTGAAGGAGTCAGTAGATCATCAAACACATATGTTTCTTAAAGGAGTCAGTAGATCATCAAACACAGATGTTTCTTGAAGGAGTCAGTAGATCATCAAACACAGATGTTTCTTGAAGGAGTCAGTAGATCATCAAACACAGATGTTTCTTGAAGGAGTCAGTAGATCATCAAACACAGATGTTTCTTGAAGGAGTCAGTAGATCATCAAACATAGATGTTTCTTGAAGGAGTCAGTAGATCATCAAACACACATGTTTCTTGAAGGAGTCAGTAGATCATCAAACACTGATGTTTCTTGAAGGAGTCAGTAGATCATCAAACACACATGTTTCTTGAAGGAGTCAGTAGATCATCAAACACACATGTTTCTTGAAGGAGTCAGTAGATCATCAAACACACATGTTTCTTGAAGGAGTCAATAGATCATCAAACACACATGTTTCTTGAAGGAGTCAGTAGATCATCAAACACACATGTTTCTTGAAGGAGTCAGTAGATCATCAAACACAGATGTTTCTTGAAGGAGTCAGTAGATCATCAAACACACATGTTTCTTGAAGGAGTCAGTAGATCATCAAACACAGATGTTTCTTGAAGGAGTCAGTAGATCATCAAACACACATGTTTCTTGAAGGAGTCAGTAGATCATCAAACACACATGTTTCTTGAAGGAGTCAGTAGATCATCAAACACAGATGTTTCTTGAAGGAGTCAGTAGATCATCAAACACACATGTTTCTTGAAGGAGTCAGTAGATCATCAAACACAGATGTTTCTTGAAGGAGTCAGTAGATCATCAAACACGGATGTTTCTTGAAGGAGTCAGTAGATCATCAAACACGGATGTTTCTTGAAGGAGTCAGTAGATCATCAAACATAGATGTTTCTTGAAGGAGTCAGTAGATCATCAAACACACATGTTTCTTGAAGGAGTCAGTAGATCATCAAACACGGATGTTTCTTGAAGGAGTCAGTAGATCATCAAACACAGATGTTTCTTGAAGGAGTCAGTAGATCATCAAACACAGATGTTTCTTGACGGAGTCAGTAGATCATCAAACACAGATGTTTCTTGAAGGAGTCAGTAGATCATCAAACACAGATGTTTCTTGAAGGAGTCAGTAGATCATCAAACACAGATGTTTCTTAAAGGAGTCAGTAGATCATCAAACACAGATGTTTCTTGAAGGAGTCAGTAGATCATCAAACACAGATGTTTCTTGAAGGAGTCAGTAGATCATCAAACACAGATGTTTCTTGAAGGAGTCAGTAGATCATCAAACACAGATGTTTCTTGAAGGAGTCAGTAGATCATCAAACACACATGTTTCTTGAAGGAGTCAGTAGATCATCAAACACAGATGTTTCTTGAAGGAGTCAGTAGATCATCAAACACACATGTTTCTTGAAGGAGTCAGTAGATCATCAAACACACATGTTTCTTGAAGGAGTCAGTAGATCATCAAACACAGATGTTTCTTGAAGGAGTCAGTAGATCATCAAACACAGATGTTTCTTAAAGGAGTCAGTAGATCATCAAACACAGATGTTTCTTGAAGGAGTCAGTAGATCATCAAACACAGATGTTTCTTGAAGGAGTCAGTAGATCATCAAACACAGATGTTTCTTGAAGGAGTCAGTAGATCATCAAACACAGATGTTTCTTGAAGGAGTCAGTAGATCATCAAACACACATGTTTCTTGAAGGAGTCAGTAGATCATCAAACACAGATGTTTCTTGAAGGAGTCAGTAGATCATCAAACACACATGTTTCTTGAAGGAGTCAGTAGATCATCAAACACACATGTTTCTTGAAGGAGTCAGTAGATCATCAAACACACATGTTTCTTGAAGGAGTCAGTAGATCATCAAACACACATGTTTCTTGAAGGAGTCAGTAGATCATCAAACACAGAGATGGTTCCTTAAGAGCAACAGTCTGGAAGGATTTCTCTCCTCTGGACCTGAAGTTCAGGAACCATAAGTAGATTCTGATCCACAGACCTCAGAGCCCGAGCTGGGGTGTAAGTCTGGATCAGATCATGAAGGTCTGACCATGAATAGATCTGAAAGTAAGAACCAGAATTTAAAAATGATCCTGAAAGAAACTAGTGAAGAGTTTGAAGGATCAGAGAAATGTGAGTTCTTCTACTAGAGCAGCTCAGAGTATGAACTGCAGGCGAGACGATCCTTCTTGTTAAGACACAAAATAAACTGTTACAATAGTTGGATCAACAGAGCAGTAGAGCTGGATGTCATCAGCAAACATGTGTAAGAAACATCAGGACTGAATGATTTGACCAGAGGAATCAAGTACAAACAATAAAGGACCCAGAACAGAACCTCGAGGGACTCAAGAGATGATTGAGACCTCATTTGATTGACAGATACACTGAAACTGCCCAGAAAGGTATCACCTTCAGTAAGACTGTCTCCGTAGATGTTTACAGAAGCCAGACTGAAACTTCTCATGGATGTCGCTCTGATCCAGGAACAGCTGCTCAGACACAACCTTCTCCAAGATCTTGGACAAGAAAGGGAGCTTAGAAATAGGCCTGAAATTACTGAGGTCAGTCGGGTCTAAGCCTGGCTTTTTGATCAGAGGCTCCACAATGGTTTAAATGCATTAAAAACCCCTGTGGAAAGGGAGAGGTTCACCATATTGGTAACTCAGGGGTCAATTACATCAAATACTTTGATAAAAAGCCTACAAGGAAGGACGTCATCTGAGCAAGAGGAGGGTTTCATCTTGTTCACTAGTGATGAAATATCACCCAAAGATACAACGTTGAAGGAGGAACACAAGCTCATCTTCCACCATCTCATTGTATGAAGTCATCAGATCCCTGAGGTGAAGTCTATGCACCTCAAGTTT
>NC_141834.1:24508657-24536157 GCF_982586985.1 Callionymus lyra | reverse complement strand
CAGGTGTTGTCATCATGTGTGTGTCGCTCACAGGTGTTGTCATCATGTGTGTGTCGTTCACAGGTGTTGTCATCATGTGTGTGTCGCTCACAGGTGTTGTCATCATGTGTGTGTCGTTCACAGGTGTTGTCATCATGTGTGTGTCGCTCACAGGTGTTGTCATCATGTGTGTGTCGCTCACAGGTGTTGTCATCATGTGTGTGCCGCTCACAGGTGTTGTCATCATGTGTGTGTCGTTCACAGGTGTTGTCATCATGTGTGTGTGTCGCTCACAGGTGTTGTCATCATGTGTGTGTCGTTCACAGGTGTTGTCATCATGTGTGTGTCGCTCACAGGTGTTGTCATCACATGTGTGTGTCGCTCACAGGTGTTGTCATCATGTGTGTGTGTGTCGCTCACAGGTGTTGTCATCATGTGTGTGTGTGTCGCTCACAGGTGTTGTCATCATGTGTGTGTCGCTCACAGGTGTTGTCATCATGTGTGTGTGTGTCGCTCACAGGTGTTGTCATCACATGTGTGTGTCGCTCACAGGTGTTGTCATCATGTGTGTGTGTGTCGCTCACAGGTGTTGTCATCATGTGTGTGTGTGTCGCTCACAGGTGTTGTCATCATGTGTGTGTCGCTCACAGGTGTTGTCATCATGTGTGTGTGTGTCGCTCACAGGTGTTGTCATCATGTGTGTGTCGCTCACAGGTGTTGTCATCATGTGTGTGTCGCTCACAGGTGTTGTCATCACATGTGTGTGTCGCTCACAGGTGTTGTCATCATGTGTGTGTCGCTCACAGGTGTTGTCATCATGTGTGTGTCGCTCACAGGTGTTGTCATCATGTGTGTGTCGTTCACAGGTGTTGTCATCATGTGTGTGTCGCTCACAGGTGTTGTCATCATGTGTGTGTCGCTCACAGGTGTTGTCATCATGTGTGTGTCGCTCACAGGTGTTGTCATCATGTGTGTGTCGCTCACAGGTGTTGTCATCATGTGTGTGTCGTTCACAGGTGTTGTCATCATGTGTGTGTCGCTCACAGGTGTTGTCATCATGTGTGTGTCGCTCACAGGTGTTGTCATCATGTGTGTGTCGCTCACAGGTGTTGTCATCATGTGTGTGTCGCTCACAGGTGTTGTCATCATGTGTGTGTGTCGCTCACAGGTGTTGTCATCATGTGTGTGTCGTTCACAGGTGTTGTCATCATGTGTGTGTGTCGCTCACAGGTGTTGTCATCATGTGTGTGTCGTTCACAGGTGTTGTCATCATGTGTGTGTCGCTCACAGGTGTTGTCATCACATGTGTGTGTCGCTCACAGGTGTTGTCATCATGTGTGTGTCGCTCACAGGTGTTGTCATCATGTGTGTGTCGCTCACAGGTGTTGTCATCATGTGTGTGTCGTTCACAGGTGTTGTCATCATGTGTGTGTGTCGCTCACAGGTGTTGTCATCATGTGTGTGTCGCTCACAGGTGTTGTCATCACAGGTGTGTGTCGCTCACAGGTGTTGTCATCATGTGTGTGTCGTTCACAGGTGTTGTCATCATGTGTGTGTCGCTCACAGGTGTTGTCATCATGTGTGTGTCGTTCACAGGTGTTGTCATCATGTGTGTGTCGCTCACAGGTGTTGTCATCATGTGTGTGTCGCTCACAGGTGTTGTCATCATGTGTGTGTCGCTCACAGGTGTTGTCATCATGTGTGTGTCGCTCACAGGTGTTGTCATCATGTGTGTGTCGTTCACAGGTGTTGTCATCATGTGTGTGTGTCGCTCACAAGTGTTGTCATCATGTGTGTGTCGCTCACAGGTGTTGTCATCACAGGTGTGTGTCGCTCACAGGTGTTGTCATCATGTGTGTGTCGTTCACAGGTGTTGTCATCATGCGTGTGTCGCTCACAGGTGTTGTCATCATGTGTGTGTCGCTCACAGGTGTTGTCATCATGTGTGTGTCGTTCACAGGTGTTGTCATCATGTGTGTGTGTCGCTCACAGGTGTTGTCATCATGTGTGTGTCGTTCACAGGTGTTGTCATCATGTGTGTGTCGCTCACAGGTGTTGTCATCACATGTGTGTGTCGCTCACAGGTGTTGTCATCATGTGTGTGTCGCTCACAGGTGTTGTCATCATGTGTGTGTCGCTCACAGGTGTTGTCATCATGTGTGTGTCGTTCACAGGTGTTGTCATCATGTGTGTGTGTCGCTCACAGGTGTTGTCATCATGTGTGTGTCGCTCACAGGTGTTGTCATCACATGTGTGTGTCGCTCACAGGTGTTGTCATCATGTGTGTGTCGCTCACAGGTGTTGTCATCATGTGTGTGTCGCTCACAGGTGTTGTCATCATGTGTGTGTGTCGCTCACAGGTGTTGTCATCACATGTGTGTGTCGCTCACAGGTGTTGTCATCATGTGTGTGTCGCTCACAGGTGTTGTCATCATGTGTGTGTCGCTCACAGGTGTTGTCATCATGTGTGTGTCGTTCACAGGTGTTGTCATCATGTGTGTGTGTCGCTCACAGGTGTTGTCATCACAGGTGTTGTCATCACAGGTGTTGTCATCACAGGTGTTGTCATCACAGGTGTTGTCATCACAGGTGTGTAACAGTTGTCTCTGGTCACAGTGAAGTTCGTGGGCGGCTACCATGGCCTGTTGTCGGGGGTGACGGTGCGCCCCGGATCAGTGGAGCCTCACAGTGTGGTGGAGTGTTTGTACGCCTGCAGGGAGGGCCTGGACTTCGGGGACCTGGAGACTCTCGGATCTGGGATGAAGGTAATTAACACACCTGGAGTCTGTGGGTGTCTTGTTATCAGGTAGCATGTGGCTGTTAGCATGTAGATGTTAACCTGAAGCTGTTAGCATGAAGCTGTTAGCATGTGGCTGTTACTATGTAGATGTTAACCTGAAGCTGTTAGCATGAGGCTGTTAGCATGTGGCTGTTAGCATGTAGATGTTAACCTGAAGCTGTTAGCATGAAGCTGTTAGCATGTGGCTGTTACTATGTAGATGTTAACCTGAAGCTGTTAGCATGAAGCTGTTAGCATGTGGCTGTTACTATGTAGATGTTAACCTGAAGCTGTTAGCATGAAGCTGTTAGCATGTGGCTGTTAGCATGTAGATGTTAACCTGAAGCTGTTAGCATGAAGCTGTTAGCAAGTGGCTGTTACTATGTAGATGTTAACCTGAAGCTGTTAGCATGAAGCTGTTAGCATGTGGCTGTTACTATGTAGATGTTAGCATGAAGCTGTTAGCATGAAGCTGTTAGCATGTAGCTATTAGCATGTAGTTGTTAGATTGTAGCTGTTAACATGAAGCTGTTAACATGAGGCTGTTAGCAAGTGGCTGTTAGCATGTGGCTGTTAGCATGTGGCTGTTAGCATGTGGCTGTTAGCATGAAGCTGTTAACATGAAGCTGTTAGCATGTAGCTATTAGCATGTAGTTGGTAGATTGTAGCTGTTAACATGAAGCTGTTAGCATGTGGCTGTTAGCATGTAGATGTTAACCTGAAGCTGTTAACATGAAGCTGTTAAAATGAAGCTGTTAGCATGTAGCTATTAGCATGTAGTTGTTAGATTGTAGCTGTTAACATGAAGCTGTTAGCATGTAGCTATTAGCATGTAGTTGTTAGATTGTAGCTGTTAAAATGAAGCTGTTAGCATGTAGCTATTAGCATGTAGTTGTTAGATTGTAGCTGTTAACATGAAGCTGTTAGCATGAAGCTATTAGCTTGTAGTTGTTAGATTGTAGCTGTTAACATGAAGCTGTTAGCATGAAGCTGTTAGCATGTAGCTATTAGCTCTCCATGTGATGTGCACCTGCACTAGCATCTACAAGATAACGATACCTTGACATGTAGCACAGATTCAAGTCTGTCTTTGTCTGAACTGATGACCTTGACCTGCAGGTTCACGTCAACCCGAGTCAGTCGGTGCTGGTTCTGGAAGGAGACGACATCGAGAGCTTCAACCGGGCGGTTCAGCAGGTCACCTACAGGAACTCTCTTCGCTTCGCCACACCTGGAGTGCGACCCCTGAAGCTCACCACGTCCTTGAGGTCCGAACCTGCTGTCACACTCCAGTCCAGAAGGTTCTGGTCTTGATGGACATGTTTGACGTGCAGGTGCTTCAACGAGGAGAGCTGTCTGGCTCTCAAGACGCTCGAGGGTTACCTGGTGGTCCTGCAGCCTGACGCCCCTCAGATCTCTCTGTCGGGGGTCGGTCCACATCTGGCCCGCCCGGCCCCTGAGTTCGAGGGTCCCAGAGGTGTCCCCCTGTTCCCGGAGCTTCGCATCGTCTGCTCGCTGACTCACGCCGTCAACACGGCAGCTCAGGGCATGGAGGGAGGAGGTGAGTGGTGGCGCCCCCTGCAGGAGGGACCAGCTCACTGTGATGCTCCGCAGCGCTCATGTCGGACGCCGTCGCTCACACGCTGGACGGCTGCGAGGTCCAGCCTCTGGGGGAGGAGCTTAACCCGGAGCGCGAGGAGCTGCTGGTGGACATGGACGTCGTGAGGGAGAGAGGCCTGGAGATCATCAACACCACTGCCTACATCGCCATCACAGGTGATGATGTCACACGTTCATGATGTCACGCGTTCATGATGTCACGCGTTCATGATGTCACGCGTTCATGATGTCACGCGTTCATGATGTCACGCGTTCATGATGTCACGCGTTCATGATGTCACGCGCTCATGATGTCACGCGCTCATGATGTCACGCGTTCATGATGTCACACGTTCATGATGTCACGCGTTCATGATGTCACGCGTTCATGATGTCACGCGCTCATGATGTCACGCGCTCATGATGTCACGCGTTCATGATGTCACGCGTTCATGATGTCACGCGTTCATGATGTCACGCGTTCATGATGTCACGCGTTCATGATGTCACGCGTTCATGATGTCACGCGCTCATGATGTCACGCGTTCATGATGTCACGCGTTCATGATGTCGCGCGTTCATGATGTCGCGCGTTCATGATGTCGCGCGTTCATGATGTCGCGCGTTCATGATGTCGCGCGTTCATGATGTCGCGCGTTCATGATGTCGCGCGTTCATGATGTCGCGCGTTCATGATGTCGCGCGTTCATGATGTCGCGCGTTCATGATGTCACGCGTTCATGATGTCACGCGTTCATGATGTCACGCGCTCATGATGTCACGCGTTCATGATGTCACGCGTTCATGATGTCACGCGTTCATGATGTCACGCGTTCATGATGTCACGCGTTCATGATGTCACGCGTTCATGATGTCACGCGTTCATGATGTCACGCGTTCATGATGTCACGCGTTCATGATGTCACGCGTTCATGATGTCACGCGTTCATGATGTCACGCGTTCATGATGTCACGCGTTCATGATGTCACGCGCTCATGATGTCACGCGCTCATGATGTCACGCGTTCATGATGTCACGCGTTCATGATGTCACGCTTTCATGATGTCACGCGTTCATGATGTCACGCGTTCATGATGTCACGCGTTCATGATGTCACGCGTTCATGATGTCACGCGTTCATGATGTCACGCGTTCATGATGTCACGTGTTCATGATGTCACGCGTTCATGATGTCACGCGTTCATGATGTCACGCGTTCATGATGTCACGCGTTCATGATGTCACGCGTTCATGATGTCACGCGTTCATGATGTCACGCGTTCATGATGTCACGCGTTCATGATGTCACGCGTTCATGATGTCACGCGTTCATGATGTCACGCGTTCATGATGTCACGCGTTCATGATGTCACGCGTTCATGATGTCACGCGTTCATGATGTCACGCGTTCATGATGTCACGCGTTCATGATGTCACGCGTTCATGATGTCACGCGTTCATGATGTCACGCGTTCATGATGTCACGCGTTCATGATGTCACGCGTTCATGATGTCACGCGTTCATGATGTCACGCGTTCATGATGTCACGCGTTCATGATGTCACGCGTTCATGATGTCACGCGTTCATGATGTCACGCGTTCATGATGTCACGCGTTCATGATGTCACGCGTTCATGATGTCACGCGCTCATGATGTCACGCGTTCATGATGTCACGCGTTCATGATGTCACGCGTTCATGATGTCACGCGTTCATGATGTCACGCTTTCATGATGTCACGCTTTCATGATGTCACGCTTTCATGATGTCACGCGTTCATGATGTCACGCGTTCATGATGTCACGCGTTCATGATGTCACGCGTTCATGATGTCACGCTTTCATGATGTCACGCGTTCATGATGTCACGCGTTCATGATGTCACGCGTTCATGATGTCACGCGTTCATGATGTCACGCGTTCATGATGTCACGCTTTCATGATGTCACGCTTTCATGATGTCACGCGTTCATGATGTCACACTTTCATGATGTCACACTTTCATGATGTCACGCGTTCATGATGTCACGCGTTCATGATGTCACGCGTTCATGATGTCACGCGTTCATGATGTCACGCGTTCATGATGTCACACTTTCATGATGTCACACTTTCATGATGTCACACGTTCATGATGTCACGTGTTCATGATGTCACGCGTTCATGATGTCACGCGTTCATGATGTCACGCGTTCATGATGTCACGCGTTCATGATGTCACGCGTTCATGATGTCACGCGTTCATGATGTCACGCGTTCATGATGTCACGCGTTCATGATGTCACGCGTTCATGATGTCACGCGTTCATGATGTCACGCGTTCATGATGTCACGCGTTCATGATGTCGCGCGTTCATGATGTCGCGCGTTCATGATGTCGCGCGTTCATGATGTCGCGCGTTCATGATGTCGCGCGTTCATGATGTCGCGCGTTCATGATGTCGCGCGTTCATGATGTCGCGCGTTCATGATGTCGCGCGTTCATGATGTCGCGCGTTCATGATGTCGCGCGTTCATGATGTCGCGCGTTCATGATGTCGCGCGTTCATGATGTCGCGCGTTCATGATGTCACGCGTTCATGATGTCACGCGTTCATGATGTCACGCGTTCATGATGTCACGCGTTCATGATGTCACGCGTTCATGATGTCACGCGTTCATGATGTCACGCGTTCATGATGTCACGCGTTCATGATGTCACGCGTTCATGATGTCACGCGTTCATGATGTCACGCGTTCATGATGTCGCGCGTTCATGATGTCGCGCGTTCATGATGTCGCGCGTTCATGATGTCGCGCGTTCATGATGTCGCGCGTTCATGATGTCACGCGTTCATGATGTCACGCGTTCACGATGTCACGCGTTCACGATGTCACGTCTGGTCCTGCAGGCGCCGAGTCCATCTCCGTGTACGAGGACGTGCTGCGCTCGGTCCGGTACCGTCTGGCTCGAGGCTCGTCTCGCTTTGAGCGGCGGTTCCGTCTGTCCTGCTCCGAGATGAACGGCAGATACACCAGCAACGAGC
Organism: Callionymus lyra; assembly: GCF_982586985.1. Classification (NCBI taxonomy): domain Eukaryota; kingdom Metazoa; phylum Chordata; class Actinopteri; order Syngnathiformes; family Callionymidae; genus Callionymus; species Callionymus lyra. The sequence goes on along the minus strand of NC_141834.1, from coordinate 24,528,773 downwards.
TGACGCTGGAGGTCAACTTCCTGCACTCGCTGGACTCGCTCTACCATCCCTCGCACCTGCTGGCCTCGCAGCAGCAGTTCCTGCACCCGGCGCATCACGCCGGCGAGCTGAGTGGACACGCCCTGCCCAACCTGCACCGCAACTCAGGTGAGGCGCGAGCGTCCAGAAGTTCAGGATGAGCTGAAGGTCTCTGTCCTGCAGTGGTGCCGGGAGCTGCCACCGTCATCATCATGGTCTGCGTGGGCTTCCTGGTCGTCATGGTGATTCTGGGCGTCTTCAGGATTCGCTCTATTCACCGCCGTGGTGAGGCTTCCAGGGGCGGGGCCAAGGAGGGGACCGGCCAATGGGACGACTCCGCTCTGACCATCATCGTCAACCCCATGGAGGTAAAGAACCTGTGGCGTCTTCACCTGCTCGTCATCCACCTGTCGATCCATCCGTTAGCAGCGATGCTAATCCTTCGTTCTCCGTCTCAGTCCTACGAGGCTCGTCTCGGCGTCTCGGCCGACGCGGAGGGCGACGGCGAGGAGGAGGCGGAGTCACCTGACGACGCCGGCGACGACCAGCGAATCATCTTCAAGAAGGAGGGCAGAGACGCCAACGTCCGCCGCTACTGAGCTGCACGTACCCCACACAGTCCTGACACCACACTTTTGTTACACTGACACACTCGTGTAAGGAATGTAAACGCACAACCTTCATACTCCACGCCACGCGGCGCCGCACCAGCCGGCGCCTCCATGTTCGATGGCACAATGTAAACAGTTGGTGAGAGAGAAGTCGTCGGTTTCTGACACGACCCAGAAGAGTCGCCGGAACCATGACTTGTTTTCCTCAAGTCTGCACAACTATTCTGACATCACAAGATCACATGATCAAATGATCACGTGATCATATGACCACGTGATCACAGGGTCACTTGACATGGTCATGTGACCCTGTGATCACATGACCATGTGGTCACATGACTAGTGACCACATGGTCATGTGACCACGAGATCACGTGACTCGTGATCATGTGACCAAACATTCTGTGGTGTGTTCTGTTCAACATGGAAACCCATCATGTTCTGATATTGTTTATTAATCTGTGCATCACTTCTTAACGTTTGTTCTTCAAAGTTGTAAATGTTTGAATCTTGTTTGAGAAATTTTTGCTGAAAAGTTTATTTATTGTTGGGAAAATAAGTTTGTATTGTAAACAACTTATTTTTTATATTGTCCTTAGAAATATTAGTCTCTATAAGAAGGTCATTGAAGGTCAGAGAAGCTGTTAATAATGACATCAATGTTGTTTTCTACATGTTTTCTATGTGTTATCATAAGAAGTGACGCACAGACTAACATCTGGTTACACATGTGTCAACAAAGTGGTGACAAAGGAATGTCCACTGACTTCACTCTCACGAGCGCCCCCTGCTGTTTCCAGAATGTCTGCTCAACTTGGGCCGTTTTGATTGTAACTTTCTGTACATACAAGAAGAAAAATCCACGTGATCCACGGTTTCCTGCTCAGATTCATGGTTTCTCTTCAGTTGTCGTGGCGACGAGGACCGTCCAATCAAAACGTCCTCGCAGGACGACACCAGAGTTTTGCACATTTGAAATCTTTCTTTCTGGTCTTTGCTTTGAAATGAATGTACAACTACGTGCTTCTTATCACCCCGTCCTCACCCGTCCTCACCCGTCCTCACCCGTCCTCACCCGTCCTCCCCCGTCCTCACCCCTGGCTCACCCGTCCTCACCCGTCCTCACCCGTCCTCACCCGTCCTCACCCCTGGCTCACCCGTCCTCACCCGTCCTCACCCGTCCTCACCCCTGCCTCACCCGTCCTCACCCCTGGCTCACCCGTCCTCACCCGTCCTCCCCCGTCCTCACCCGTCCTCACCCGTCCTCACCCGTCCTCCCCCGTCCTCACCCGTCCTCCCCCGTCCTCCCCCGTCCTCACCCGTCCTCACCCGTCCTCACCCGTCTTCTCCCGTCCTCACCTCTGACTCACCCTTCCTCACCCGTCCTCCCCCGTCCTCACCCGTCCTCACCCGTCCTCCCCCGTCCTCACCCGTCCTCACCCGTCCTCACCCGTCCTCCCCCGTCCTCACCCGTCCTCACCCCTGCCTCACCCGTCCTCCCCCGTCCTCACCCGTCCTCACCCGTCCTCACCCGTCCTCACCCGTCCTCACCCGTCCTCCCCCGTCCTCCCCCGTCCTCACCCGTCCTCACCCGTCCTCCCCCGTCCTCACCCGTCCTCACCCGTCCTCCCCCGTCCTCCCCCTCTGTGTCTCTTGCTGTCTGTGTGACGTGCAGTGATGTCAGTGATCAGCCTGTTATGATGAGTGTTCAGAGAGAAAATAATTACTAAACTTATTCAAGTGTTACTATTGGAGCGTTACTTGTAATTACTGATGCAAATGCTGATTAATTGTTATTGAAAACATTGTCCCAGAGTGTAATGAAATTCATAATAAAAACACTTCAAGACGTCACGACGAGTCTTTCTGTTCATTCAACTTCCCGCTTGAGACCTTGGCTCCCGCAGTGGTCTGAGTGCCGTCAGTGAAATCACTTAAAGAAACAGTGTTTGTACTAAACCTGACACGACTAACAATAACAGTGTTAAAGGGATCAGTAGTATAATAGAAAACTCTAATAAGTATGAGGAGCTGGCAGGCGAATGCAGAAGCAGGGGATGGAGATCACGATGGAGGTCGAGGCAGGAGGTTCTCTCTCATCAGGGGATGGAGGACACGATGGAGGTCGAGGCAGGAGGTTCTCTCTCATCAGGGGATGGAGGACACGATGGAGGTCGAGGCAGGAGGTTCTCTCTCATCAGGGGATGGAGGACACGATGGAGGTCGAGGCAGGAGGTTCTCTCTCATCAGGGGATGGAGGACACGATGGAGGTCGAGGCAGGAGGTTCTCTCTCATCAGGGGATGGAGGACACGATGGAGGTCGAGGCAGGAGGTTCTCTCTCATCAGGGGATGGAGGACACGATGGAGGTCGAGGCAGGAGGTTCTCTCTCATCAGGGGATGGAGGACACGATGGAGGTCGAGGCAGGGGGTTCTCTCTCACCAGGGGATGGAGGACACGATGCAACCCAATGGAGGTCGAGTGCAGGGGGTTCTCTCTCATCAGGGGATGGAGGACACGATGGAGGTCGAGGCAGGAGGTTCTCTCTCACCAGGGGATGGAGGACACGATGCAACCCTATGGAGGTCAGGTGCAGGAGGTTCTCTCTCATCAGGGGATGGAGGACACGATGCAACCCAATGGAGGTCGGGTGCAGGAGGTTCTCTCTCATCAGGGGATGGAGGACACGATGCAACCCAATGGAGGTCGAGGCAGGAGGTTCTCTCTCACCAGGGGATGGAGGACACGATGCAACCCAATGGAGGTCGAGGCAGGAGGTTCTCTCTCACCAGGGGATGGAGGACACGATGCAACCCAATGGAGGTCGAGTGCAGGGGGTTCTCTCTCATCAGGGGATGGAGGACACGATGCAACCCAATGGAGGTCGAGTGCAGGGGGTTCTCTCTCATCAGGGGATGGAGGACACGATGGAGGTCGAGGCAGGAGGTTCTCTCTCATCAGGGGATGGAGGACACGATGCAAACCAATGGAGGTCGAGTGCAGGGGGTTCTCTCTCATCAGGGGATGGAGGACACGATGGAGGTCGGGTGCAGGGGGTTCTCTCTCATCAGGGGATGGAGGACACGATGCAACCCAATGGAGGTCGAGTGCAGGGGGTTCTCTCTCATCAGGGGATGGAGGACACGATGGAGGTCGGGTGCAGGGGGTTCTCTCTCATCAGGGGATGGAGGACACGATGCAACCCAATGGAGGTCGAGGCAGGAGGTTCTCTCTCACCAGGGGATGGAGGACACGAAGCAACCCAATGGAGGTCGAGTGCAGGGGGTTCTCTCTCACCAGGGGATGGAGGACACGATGGAGGTCGGGTGCAGGGGGTTCTCTCTCATCAGGGGATGGAGGACACGATGCAACCCAATGGAGGTCGAGTGCAGGGGGTTCTCTCTCATCAGGGGATGGAGGACACGATGCAACCCAATGGAGGTCGGGTGCAGGGGGTTCTCTCTCATCAGGGGATGGAGGACACGATGCAACCCAATGGAGGTCGGGTGCAGGGGGTTCTCTCTCATCAGGGGATGGAGGACACGATGCAACCCAATGGAGGTCGGGTGCAGGGGGTTCTCTCTCATCAGGGAATGGAGGACACGATGCAACCCAATGGAGGTCGGGTGCAGGGGGTTCTCTCTCATCATGGGATGGAGGACACGATGCAACCCAATGGAGGTCGGGTGCAGGAGGTTCTCTCTCACCAGGGGATGGAGGACACGATGCAACCCAATGGAGGTCGAGGCAGGAGGTTCTCTCTCATCAGGGGATGGAGGACACGATGCAACCCAATGGAGGTCGAGGCAGGGGGTTCTCTCTCACCAGGGGATGGAGGACACGATGCAACCCAATGGAGGTCGAGGCAGGGGGTTCTCTCTCACCAGGGGATGGAGGACACGATGCAACCCAATGGAGGTCGAGTGCAGGGGGTTCTCTCTCATCAGGGGATGGAGGACACGATGCAACCCAATGGAGGTCGAGTGCAGGGGGTTCTCTCTCATCAGGGGATGGAGGACACGATGCAACCCAATGGAGGTCGAGGCAGGAGGTTCTCTCTCACCAGGGGATGGAGGACACGATGCAACCCAATGGAGGTCGAGGCAGGAGGTTCTCTCTCACCAGGGGATGGAGGACACGATGCAACCCAATGGAGGTCGAGTGCAGGGGGTTCTCTCTCATCAGGGGATGGAGGACACGATGCAACCCAATGGAGGTCGAGGCAGGAGGTTCTCTCTCACCAGGGGATGGAGGACACGATGCAACCCAATGGAGGTCGAGTGCAGGGGGTTCTCTCTCATCAGGGGATGGAGGACACGATGCAACCCAATGGAGGTCGAGTGCAGGGGGTTCTCTCTCACCAGGGGATGGAGGACACGATGGAGGACGGGTGCAGGGGGTTCTCTCTCATCAGGGGATGGAGGACACGATGCAACCCAATGGAGGTCGAGTGCAGGGGGTTCTCTCTCATCAGGGGATGGAGGACACGATGCAACCCAATGGAGGTCGGGTGCAGGGGGTTCTCTCTCATCAGGGGATGGAGGACACGATGCAACCCAATGGAGGTCGGGTGCAGGGGGTTCTCTCTCATCAGGGGATGGAGGACACGATGCAACCCAATGGAGGTCGGGTGCAGGGGGTTCTCTCTCATCAGGGGATGGAGGACACGATGCAACCCAATGGAGGTCGGGTGCAGGGGGTTCTCTCTCACCAGGGGATGGAGGACACGATGCAACCCAATGGAGGTCGAGGCAGGAGGTTCTCTCTCACCAGGGGATGGAGGACACGATGCAACCCAATGGAGGTCGAGGCAGGGGGTTCTCTCTCACCAGGGGATGGAGGACACGATGCAACCCAATGGAGGTCGGGTGCAGGAGGTTCTCTCTCACCAGGGGATGGAGGACACGATGCAACCCAATGGAGGTCGAGGCAGGAGGTTCTCTCTCACCAGGGGATGGAGGACAGGATGCAACCCAATGGAGGTCGAGGCAGGGGGTTCTCTCTCACCAGGGGATGGAGGACACGATGCAACCCAATGGAGGTCGAGGCAGGGGGTTCTCTCTCATCAGGGGATGGAGGACACGATGCAACCCAATGGAGGTCGAGTGCAGGGGGTTCTCTCTCATCAGGGGATGGAGGACACGATGCAACCCAATGGAGGTCGAGTGCAGGGGGTTCTCTCTCATCAGGGGATGGAGGACACGATGCAACCCAATGGAGGTCGAGTGCAGGGGGTTCTCTCTCACCAGGGGATGGAGGACACGATGCAACCCAATGGAGGTCGAGTGCAGGGGGTTCTCTCTCATCAGGGGATGGAGGACACGATGCAACCCAATGGAGGTCGAGTGCAGGGGGTTCTCTCTCATCAGGGGATGGAGGACACGATGCAACCCAATGGAGGTCGAGGCAGGAGGTTCTCTCTCACCAGGGGATGGAGGACACGATGCAACCCAATGGAGGTCGAGGCAGGAGGTTCTCTCTCACCAGGGGATGGAGGACACGATGCAACCCAATGGAGGTCGAGGCAGGAGGTTCTCTCTCACCAGGGGATGGAGGACACGATGCAACCCAATGGAGGTCGAGTGCAGGGGGTTCTCTCTCATCAGGGGATGGAGGACACGATGCAAACCAATGGAGGTCGAGGCAGGAGGTTCTCTCTCATCAGGGGATGGAGGACACAATGCAACCCAATGGAGGTCGAGGCAGGAGGTTCTCTCTCACCAGGCCCTCAAGATGCTGGCAGTGAAGGGACTGCAGATGAGGAAACATCACCGACGCAGCAGAACAAGCGTCAAGGTGTCTGTGGATCAGGCGTGAGATCCGTGGGCTAAACAAGCTTCTTAGACACAAGCCTGATCAACCCTGGCTCGGTCACCTGGGCGAGGGTGTCTGACCCGAAACACCCTGTGAACCCAGGATACAACACTGATGATGTGTCGTTGCACCGAGAGTGTTTGCTGTAATAATAATAATGATCTGAGCTCGTTTACAGACACGTGTTCTGTCAATCATTTCATTGTCCTACTGTTGTTATATATATATATTCTCTCTCTATCTATCTATCTATCTATCTATCTATCTATCTATCTATCTATCTATCTATCTATCTATCTATCTATCTATCTATCTATCTATAGATAGATAGATAGATAGATAGATAGATAGATAGATAGATAGATAGATAGATAGATAGATAGATAGATAGATAGATCTATCTATATATATACTGTATATATACTGTATATACCATGGATTCTCCAGACGGATCTAATCGACTGTGTGTAACATCTCCCGTCTAAGGCGGAACCAGTGACACCAGAACCAGTAGAAGCGACGGTTCTGTCCTCAGGGATCAACTGCACTTTGCTCTCTACGCTACGAATGTTTACGCTACGAATGTAACGTAAAGCTGCGCGCGCTGGTAACGTCGCGCTCAGCCGCCAGGATCTGACGTAAGTTCCTTCGAGAATACAGAGAAGAGCGTAAGCGCGGCTGCGGCGGGTTTGTGGGTCATGGAGGAGGAAGGTAAATAAAGAGGTTCTGCGAGGAGCTGCAGGTTCACAGTCGGGCCTGGATTCTGACCCACACGTCTCTAGAAGCGGCCGGTGAGCCGGTTCTGTTCGGCTGCAGCGGTGAGTGAGCGTGTTAGCCTGTTAGCATCGAGCTAACTCCAGTTACTACTCTTTGTTACATGTTGAACGAAACTGTGTGTTTTAGAGCAAAACACGCTTTTCTCAGTGTTTATCCTGAACTAGATGTTTCTTAAACACAACACGATGTTGTTAAGTTAACAGCAGCGTAGTGTCAACACCTGAGACTATATTTACCTGTTATTGTTCACCTGAGATTATATTTACCTGTTATTGTTCACCTGAGATTATATTTACCTGTTATTGTTCACCTGAGACTATATTTACCTGTTATTGTTCACCTGAGATTATATTTACATGTTATTGTTCACCTGAGACTATATTTACATGTTATTGTTCACCTGAGATTATATTTACCTGTTATTGTTCACCTGAGACTATATTTACATGTTATTGTTCACCTGAGACTATATTTACCTGTTATTGTTCACCTGAGATTATATTTACATGTTATTGTTCACCTGAGATTATATTTACATGTTATTGTTCACCTGAGACTATATTTACCTGTTATTGTTCACCTGAGACTATATTTACATGTTATTGTTCACCTGAGATTATATTTACCTGTTATTGTTCACCTGAGATTATATTTACCTGTTATTGTTCACCTGAGACTATATTTACCTGTTATTGTTCACCTGAGATTATATTTACATGTTATTGTTCACCTGAGACTATATTTACATGTTATTGCTCACCTGAGATTATATTTACCTGTGATTAAGTGCAATAAATGTTGGATTTAATTGATAAACAGAGGGACCTCCAGAAAAAACCTCCAGAGTATCAATGAAGTTTATTGATCTAAAACATTATCTTTTTCATTTTCCAATGTTGCGTTAATATTTAACCATGATCTTTTTCTAGTAAAACTAACTAGTATAAACCACCTGCATTGTATTGTGTTCTGTTGTATTTAGTATAATGTTTTATTGATTTATTTATGGTTGTGTTTGCAGCAACATTATGAGACTAATATTGACTTTTATTTAATGAACCACGTCAACGTTGTGATCCAGTCTGACCAGTTTAACTAACCAGCAGGTTAACCATCAACCGTCACCCCTGGAAACATCGTGTCAGTCAAACCTTCAGTTAAATCTTAGATCTCGCCTTCACTCCAGGTTATTTATCTTTTCTCTGTTTATTTATTCACAGCTTGAATGATTCATGAAGTACTTTTCTCACATAAATACACAGAACTGCATATATTTATCTTCAGGAATGATTCTTGTTGTCTTTCTGAAATAATCCTACATGTGTTTAGTGTCAATGAATGGAATCTAAATGTTACAACAACTGTTTGTCGTTCATAATCTTTTCTTTCATTCCAAACATGAATTTTGCCTTTTTCTTATTAATATGAAGTTATTGATCCGTTTGATCCTCTTTTCTCTTTTTATTGATATTTCCGAGCAGATCTGAGCTTTTACTCTCAAGTGTTCATGGAAACCGTTTCTGACCGTTGACTCCGTCCACACGTGTCAGGCGCAGACACTAGGGGGCGCCACAGGAGCGTGTGTGGCTCCACACTGGCCTGTGCACAAAAGAGAAGTACACAACGGAAGTGTGGTGTTATGACAGATCTCTGCAGGGGTCAGAGAAGTTTAGTCGATGATTGGGCGAGTCAGCGGTTAGTGGATGTAGGTCATTGAGATGAGCCGCACATTTCATCACTTCCTGCCTCCAGAGCCGCTCGTCTCGTGGAGGTTCTGAGTGTTTGTGGGTGAGTGACATACTGTTGTCACTGCTGATGTAGGACACACACACACACACACACACACACACACACACACACACACTTTTGATTTCTGAACATGGACACAGAAGATATCGTGAACATGTGTGGATGTATTTTTGTCTGCCTCGTCCCGATGATGTGTGTGTGTTGTTGTGATGTGTGACTCTATTGTATCATCAGTGTGTGTGTTGTTGTGATGTGTGACTCTATTGTATCATCAGTGTGTGTGTTGTTGTGATGTGTGACTCTATTGTATCATCAGTGTGTGTGTGTTGTTGTGATGTGTGACTCTATTGTATCATCAGTGTGTGTGTTGTTGTGATGTGTGACTCTATTGTATCATCAGTGTGTGTGTTGTTGTGATGTGTGACTCTATTGTATCATCAGTGTGTGTGTGTTGTTGTGATGTGTGACTCTATTGTATCATCAGTGTGTGTGTTGTTGTGATGTGTGACTCTATTGTATCATCAGTGTGTGTAAGTGTTGTTGTGATGTGTGACTCTATTGTATCATCAGTGTTTGTGTGTGTTGTTGTGATGTGTGACTCTATTGTATCATCAGTGTGTGTGTGTGTGTGTGTGTTGTTGTGATGTGTGACTCTATTGTATCATCAGTGTGTGTGTTTGTTGTGATGTGTGACTCTATTGTATCATCAGTGTGTGTGTGTGTTGTTGTGATGTGTGACTCTATTTTATCATCAGTGTGTGTGTTTGTTGTGATGTGTGACTCTATTGTATCATCAGTGTGTGTGTGTTGTTGTGATGTGTGACTCTATTGTATCATCAGTGTGTGTGTGTGTTTGTTGTGATGTGTGACTCTATTGTATCATCAGTGTGTGTGTTGTGATGTGTGACTCTATTGTATCATCAGTGTGTGTTGTTGTGATGTGTGACTCTATTGTATCATCAGTGTGTGTGTGTTTTGTGATGTGTGACTCTATTGTATCATCAGTGTGTGTGTTGTGATGTGTGACTCTATTGTATCATCAGTGTGTGTGTTGTTGTGATGTTTGATTCTATTGTATCATCAGTGTGTGTGTTGTTGTGATGTGTGACTCTATTGTATCATCAGTGTGTGTGTGTTGTTGTGATGTGTGACTCTATTGTATCATCAGTGTGTGTGTGTTGTTGTGATGTGTGACTCTATTGTATCATCAGTGTGTGTACGTGTTGTTGTGATGTGTGACTCTATTGTATCATCATTGTGTGTGTGTTGTTGTGATGTGTGACTCTATTGTATCATCAGTGTGTGTGTGTGTTGTTGTGATGTGTGACTCTATTGTATCATCAGTGTGTGTGTTGTTGTGATGTGTGACTCTATTGTATCATCAGTGTGTGTGTGTTGTTGTGATGTGTGACTCTATTGTATCATCAGTGTGTGTGTGTTGTTGTGATGTGTGACTCTATTGTATCATCAGTGTGTGTAAGTGTTGTTGTGATGTGTGACTCTATTGTATCATCATTGTGTGTGTGTTGTTGTGATGTGTGACTCTATTGTATCATCAGTGTGTGTGTGTGTGTTGTTGTGATGTGTGACTCTATTGTATCATCAGTGTGTGTGTGTTGTTGTGATGTGTGACTCTATTGTATCATCAGTGTGTGTAAGTGTTGTTGTGATGTGTGACTCTATTGTATCATCAGTGTGTGTAAGTGTTGTTGTGATGTGTGACTCTATTGTATCATCAGTGTGTGTAAGTGTTGTTGTGATGTGTGACTCTATTGTATCATCAGTGTGTGTAAGTGTTGTTGTGATGTGTGACTCTATTGTATCATCAGTGTGTGTAAGTGTTGTTGTGATGTGTGACTCTATTGTATCATCAGTGTGTGTAAGTGTTGTTGTGATGTGTGACTCTATTGTATCATCAGTGTGTGTGTGTTGTTGTGATGTGTGACTCTATTGTATCATCAGTGTGTGTAAGTGTTGTTGTGATGTGTGACTCTATTGTATCATCAGTGTGTAAGTGTTGTTGTGATGTGTGACTCTATTGTATCATCAGTGTGTGTAAGTGTTGTTGTGATGTGTGACTCTATTGTATCATCAGTGTGTGTTTTTACAAAACTATTTTATCATTTAAATATTCACATTAGAAAATAGTCTTAAGCTCCGCCCACTAAAAAGCTGTTGTTCTGGAGATGAAATCTTGTTGACCATAACCACACCCACTCTGCTGTGATTGGTCGAGCATGGAGGCGCATCATCAATGGTGAGGCCGTCATGAGTCACGTGTGATGAATCCTCCGAGCACGAGTACAGATGAGATGATGCTGGACCTTCAGGTGGTTCAACAGTTGTTGATCTGATGTTAGTCTAGAACACGCCGACATCTTCCTTCATTTCTCATTGTACTGGTTCCTGACCGGAGACGACAGTTGCATTCATTTCCAAGAACAAGTGCCGACTGATGAATTCTTCTGTTCCCGTCTTCCCTCAGAGATCAACCTGCCCCCAGAAGGTTCTCTTCACCGTCGTGTTGCCATGGCGATGCGGGAGTTGGTGGAGGCGGAGTGCGGGGGGGCGAACCCCCTGATGAAGCTGACGGGTCATGTGACCCAGGAAGGAGGCGCGTGGCGCCACCCTGCCACACCGATGGTGAGTGGGGGTCTGAAGGTCAGATGAGTGCTTTGAGAAGGTCTAGATGAAGGTTTTCTTCCAGCGTCTTCAGACCCACCTGCTGTGTGTGATGTGTTTATTTATTGTGCGACTGAAACCGTCTTTGAACGCTTGTGTCGATGTTGTGTTGTCGACGTCACAGTTTTGTCGTCGCCTGTGTTCCAGGTTCCTCCAACTCCCATCGAGATCGCCACCGAGGAAGAGGTGAGTCGGCCATCTTTGGGGCGGTGACCTCACCATGACGCCTTTGGTCCTCTCAACAGTTGGTCAACGAGTTCCTCCAGGCCCCCCCGAGACCCCCGCAGACCTTCGACATGGGCCAGCTCCTGGAGGAGATGCAGCAGATCGACCAGCAGAGCTTCAGACAAGCTCCTCAGAGAGGTGACCTGATCCCCTGCTTGTCGTTCCTCTTCTCATCCGACTGCTCTCCAGCTCCAGACGTGGCAGCACTCGCTCTCTCCGGCGACTGGACGGCAGAGTTCCTCTCCGGTCCTGACCCGGCATCTGACCCGGCGTCTGACCCGGCGTCCGCCCCGGGACTCGTCGCTCTGGGAGACACCGGAGACGCCGATTGGACGAAGGAGTTCATCGCTGAGGCGGCAGGTAGACTCCAGAGTATGTGTGAGATGTTAGGAGCTTCTCTCATGGCGTCCATGGGCTCAGATCCCGGCCGATGGGCGGAGGAGTACCTGGAGCAGTCCGAGGAGAAGCTGTGGCTGGGAGACCTGGGAGACAAAGAGAGCGAGTGGTGAGATGAACCAGCGACGCACCAGATGTTCTCTGACCATCTGTGTCGTCGCAGGACCAAAGAGTTTCAGGCGTCAGAGGAGCTCAAGCAAACCGCCAATCAACTGGTGTCAAAGGTCGACGACCCCAAGTTACAGAACACGGAGGTGAGTGTGGACGGTGGAAGATCCTGGAGTCACTCTTCACTTTCTTCTTCATCTGGCCTCCTGATGAGTTTGTGTTCTATCGTTGTGTAGTTCCTGCGCTTCGTTAGACAGATTGGCGAAGGCAGTGTCTCAGTGGAGAACAAGACAGACAGACATCTGACAGATAGAGCTCAGGCCCGGGAGGCTCAGAACTGGGCCTCCACCCTCAACCAGGTACGAGCGCTGGTGGAGCCAGACCTGCTTCACCCGAGTCCTCATGACACGGAGGCTCTTATCAAGCAACTGACTCACATGTTTTCAATGTGTTGTTGTGATGACGAGAACAACGAGGTTCATGTTTCCTCTAAAAACCTCTCGGTAAAGATTCTTCCACCAATTGTTGAAACGGTGAACTCCAGTCTGAGGACACTAGAGGGCGCTGCTGAGGTGACATCTCTCGCGATGATGTCATCAAGTGTCACCTTCATTTTTCTTTCTCAAGACGTTCTTCATCAGACTCACAGTCCACTTCTGTCCCTCCTCGTTTCTCCTTCTCCTGCTGATTAACTTCATGCACGCTCATCCCACCACCAACGCCAAACCTCCCTGCTCCTCCCGCTCCTCCCCTCCTGCCGTAGTTCCTGACGGAGACGGGGGGAGGCAGTCTCCCCCTGGAGGCGCCCGAGAGGAGCGAGAAGCTGGAGCTGACTAAAGCTCAGCAGGCGGAGCAGTGGGCGCGAGTGGTGCGGCAGGTAGGACCTCACCTGAGGTTCACATCCTCTGCCGTGTGGGAGCAGGAGGCCTTTGTTCACCTCTTCTCTCTCCTCCATTCATATTCTCCGTCTTCCTCCTTCCAGAAGTATCCGCCTGAGTCCAAACTCTTTCCTTCCTCCCCTCACGCGCAGGTGTCCCAGGAGTCGGCCGAGGCCTGGGTGGACGAGTTCGCCGCCGCAGGACCAGACTTCCAACAAGCCAAGGCTGCAGTGGAGGTGAGGCGTCCCTGAGAGACGTGCAGTAGATCTTTGACTCAAACACTCGTGTTAGTTGCTCAGAGAATATTGAATGGATTTAACATTTCAAATTTAACTTGTATTATTGCAATATTACTGTTTAATCAACCATTTAATTATTTTTCTTTTTTTTAAAGTAAGTCATTATTATTAGTAAAGATGTTTCTAAACCAGGGTCACAAAGAACAATCAAAGCAATACACAGTTAAAATGTATACTTTAAAAGATCAAGACACATAACACAAAATCAGGAAAAAGCTCAAATCAAAGTGTGTTGAGATGTTTCTTGAAGGAGTCAGTAGATCATCAAACACAGATGTTTCTTGAAGGAGTCAATAGATCATCAAACACACATGTTTCTTGAAGGAGTCAGTAGATCATCAAACACAGATGTTTCTTGAAGGAGTCAGTAGATCATCAAACACACATGTTTCTTGAAGGAGTCAGTAGATCATCAAACACAGATGTGTCTTGAAGGAGTCAGTAGATCATCAAACACACATGTTTCTTGAAGGAGTCAGTAGATCATCAAACACAGAGATGTTTCTTGAAGGAGTCAGTAGATCATCAAACACAGATGTTTCTTGAAGGAGTCAGTAGATCATCAAACACACATGTTTCTTGAAGGAGTCAGTAGATCATCAAACACACATGTTTCTTGAAGGAGTCAGTAGATCATCAAACACAGAGATGTTTCTTGAAGGAGTCAGTAGATCATCAAACACAGATGCTTCTTGAAGGAGTCAGTAGATCATCAAACACAGATGTTTCTTGAAGGAGTCAGTAGATCATCAAACACACATGTTTCTTGAAGGAGTCAGTAGATCATCAAACACAGATGTTTCTTGAAGGAGTCAGTAGATCATCAAACAGATGTTTCTTGAAGGAGTCAGTAGATCATCAAACACAGATGTTTCTTGAAGGAGTCAGTAGATCATCAAACACTGATGTTTCTTGAAGGAGTCAGTAGATCATCAAACACAGATGTTTCTTGAAGGAGTCAGTAGATCATCAAACACAGATGTTTCTTGAAGGAGTCAGTAGATCATCAAACACACATGTTTCTTGAAGGAGTCAGTAGATCATCAAACACAGATGTTTCTTGAAGGAGTCAGTAGATCATCAAACACAGATGTTTCTTAAAGGAGTCAGTAGATCATCAAACACAGATGTTTCTTGAAGGAGTCAGTAGATCATCAAACACAGATGTTTCTTAAAGGAGTCAGTAGATCATCAAACACAGATGTTTCTTAAAGGAGTCAGTAGATCATCAAACACAGATGTTTCTTGAAGGAGTCAGTAGATCATCAAACACAGATGTTTCTTGAAGGAGTCAGTAGATCATCAAACACAGATGTTTCTTGAAGGAGTCAGTAGATCATCAAACACAGATGTTTCTTGAAGGAGTCAGTAGATCATCAAACACAGAGATGGTTCCAAAGCTTAGGAGCAACAGTCTGGAAGGATTTCTCTCCTCTGGTCCGGAGGTTCAGGAACCATCAGTAGATCATGAAGGTCTGACCATGAATAGATCTGAAAGTAAGAACCAGAATTTTAAAATGATCCTGAAAGAAACTAGAGAAGAGTTTGAAGGATGAAGATTAGAAATCGGCATGAAATACTGAGGTCAGTCGGGTCTAAACCTGGCTTTTTGATCAAAGGCTCCACAATGGTTTAAATGCATTGTTAAAAACCCCAGTAGAAGGTAGAGGTTCACCATTTTGGTAACTCAGGGTCGATTACATCAAATACTTTGGGTTTTTTCTTATTTGTTGTTACTAGTTTTCTGATGTAATCAGATCTAGCAGTTTCCACCATCTCATTGTAAGAAGTCATCAGATCCCTGAGGTGAAGTCTGTGCACCTCAAGTTTAGTGGACTTCCAGAGACGCTCAGTCTCTTCAGACTCAGCAGATCTTCATTTGTCCAAGGACACCGTTTTTATGAATTTTCAAGTTGGATTGAACAGGTTTGATCCAGTATTTCAACACAATGATCAGTGAACCAGTGAATCAAACTGTCCATGTTAAGTCAGTCATTAAAGGAAAGAGAGTCAAACATAGAAAGTTTCGTCAGTATCAGCTGAGGTGAGACGCCTCTGAGACCTTTAAGGTCTTAGGTCCAGGGATGAAGTCCAGGTCACTCAGATGAACATCATGTACAGATACATTAGAGATGTTCAGGCCAAGAGTAAAAATTAACTTTTTGATGAGTGGGTTCAGAAACATGTTGCTCAAAATTAAAGCTTCTGTTAAAGTTCAAAGTTCTTTAGCAGAACAAGATGTGACGTCATCAACATGAAGATCAAAGTCTCAAGAATAAGACAAGAGTATTAGCATTAGCATTAGCATTAGCATTAGCATTAGCATGCCAGCAGTAATGTTGGAACAATAGACAAGAGTATTAGCATTAGCATTAGCATTAGCATTAGCATGCCAGCAGTAATGTTGGAACAATAGACAAGAGTATTAGCATTAGCATTAGCATTAGCATTAGCATGCCAGCAGTAATGTTGGAACAATAGACAAGAGTATAGGTAGCTAGAACTTTATTGATCCTCAGCAGGTCTCCTTCAGGAAATGTTTTTTTTCCAATTAGACACAACAATACAGCAATTATTCATAAAAATAAATAAAAATAAAATAAGAACAAGAACAAAGAGAAATAAAGAGAAAGAACAAGTAATACAATCTAAGTCTAAATAAATAAATAATAATAAATAAAGTATTAGCATTAGCATCCAGCAACAATTGACAAGAAACAAATGATGTCGTCTGCGAAGAGCAGAGGACCCAGTGGGCATCCCTGAGGAACCCCTCGCTGAAGGTTAACTGAAGAAGATCAGAGTCTGTTATTGTTGCAACATCTCTCCTCCATGAACCAAATGATCACAGCGGCCAAACTTTGTCCTGATCCTCCTGGTCCTTCTGGAGCAGGTGCCGTCCGAGGAGAAGTGGACCTCCTTCCTCCTCCCTCGCCTGCAGCCAACTGGACCTCGGCGCTCCCGACGCTCCCGTCCTCCGACTCCTCGCTGGTCTTCTCCTTCAACGGCTCCAACCACGTGGCCATAGTGCCCGACCCGGTGGTCTCGGCTCTGTCCGGAGACCACTTTACTCTGCAGCTGTGGATGCGTCGAGGCGGCGCCAACATCCAGACCACGCCCACTTCTAGCCGAGGGACCCGCAGAGAGGAGGAAACCATTGTGTGCAGCACCGTCCGCAACGGTGAGTCACTTCCTGCTTGAAGTGTGTCGTGTGTTAAAGTGTGTAGGTGTGTTAAAGTGTGTCGGTGTGTTAAAGTGTGTGGGTGTGTTAAAGTGTGTGGGTGTGTTAAAGTGTGTCGGTGTGTTAAAGTGTGTGGGTGTGTTAAAGTGTGTCGGTGTGTTAAAGTGTGTGGGTGTGTTAAAGTGTGTGGGTGTGTTAAAGTGTGTCGGTGTGTTAAAGTGTGTCGGTGTGTTAAAGTGTGTCGGTGTGTTAAAGTGTGTCGGTGTGTTAAAGTGTGTCGGTGTGTTAAAGTGTGTCGGTGTGTTAAAGTGTGTAGGTGTGTTAAAGTGTGTCGGTGTGTTAAAGTGTGTAGGTGTGTTAAAGTGTGTAGGTGTGTTAAAGTGTGTCGGTGTGTTAAAGTGTGTCGGTGTGTTAAAGTGTGTCGGTGTGTTAAAGTGTGTCGGTGTGTTAAAGTGTGTCGGTGTGTTAAAGTGTGTCGGTGTGTTAAAGTGTGTCGGTGTGTTAAAGTGTGTCGGTGTGTTAAAGTGTGTCGGTGTGTTAAAGTGTGTCGGTGTGTTAAAGTGTGTCGGTGTGTTAAAGTGTGTAGGTGTGTTAAAGTGTGTCGGTGTGTTAAAGTGTGTAGGTGTGTTAAAGTGTGTAGGTGTGTTAAAGTGTGTAAGTGTGTTAAAGTGTGTAGGTGTGTTAAAGTGTGTCGGTGTGTTAAAGTGTGTAGGTGTGTTAAAGTGTGTAGGTGTGTTAAAGTGTGTCGGTGTGTTAAAGTGTGTCGGTGTGTTAAAGTGTGTAGGTGTGTTAAAGTGTGTCGGTGTGTTAAAGTGTGTAAGTGTATTAAAGTGTGTAGGTGTATTAAAGTGTGTAGGTGTGTTAAAGTGTGTCGGTGTGTTAAAGTGTGTAGGTGTGTTAAAGTGTGTGGGTGTGTTAAAGTGTGTAAGTGTATTAAAGTGTGTAGGTGTATTAAAGTGTGTAGGTGTGTTAAAGTGTGTCGGTGTGTTAAAGTGTGTCGGTGTGTTAAAGTGTGTAGGTGTGTTAAAGTGTGTCGGTGTGTTAAAGTGTGTAAGTGTATTAAAGTGTGTAGGTGTATTAAAGTGTGTAAGTGTGTTAAAGTGTGTCGGTGTGTTAAAGTGTGTCGGTGTGTTAAAGTGTGTCGGTGTGTTAAAGTGTGTCGGTGTGTTAAAGTGTGTGGGTGTGTTAAGGTGTGTCGGTGTGTTAAAGTGTGTCGGTGTGTTAAAGTGTGTAAGTGTGTTAAAGTGTGTCGGTGTGTTAAAGTGTGTCGGTGTGTTAAAGTGTGTGGGTGTGTTAAAGTGTGTCGGTGTGTTAAAGTGTGTCGGTGTGTTAAAGTGTGTGGGTGTGTTAAAGTGTGTGGGTGTGTTAAAGTGTGTCGGTGTGTTAAAGTGTGTCGGTGTGTAGGTGTGTTAAAGTGTGTTAAAGTGTGTCGGTGTGTTAAAGTGTGTCGGTGTGTTAAAGTGTGTCGGTGTGTTAAAGTGTGTGGGTGTGTTAAAGTGTGTCGTGTGTTAAAGTGTGTCGGTGTGTTAAAGTGTGTCGGTGTGTTAAAGTGTGTCGGTGTGTTAAAGTGTGTCGGTGTGTTAAAGTGTGTAAGTGTGTTAAAGTGTGTAGGTGTGTTAAAGTGTGTAGGTGTGTTAAAGTGTGTAGGTGTGTTAAAGTGTGTAAGTGTGTTAAAGTGTGTAGGTGTGTTAAAGTGTGTCGGTGTGTTAAAGTGTGTAGGTGTGTTAAAGTGTGTAGGTGTGTTAAAGTGTGTCGGTGTGTTAAAGTGTGTCGGTGTGTTAAAGTGTGTAGGTGTGTTAAAGTGTGTCGGTGTGTTAAAGTGTGTAAGTGTATTAAAGTGTGTAGGTGTATTAAAGTGTGTAGGTGTGTTAAAGTGTGTAGGTGTGTTAAAGTGTGTCGGTGTATTAAAGTGTGTAGGTGTGTTAAAGTGTGTCGGTGTGTTAAAGTGTGTAGGTGTGTTAAAGTGTGTTGGTGTGTTAAAGTGTGTAAGTGTATTAAAGTGTGTAGGTGTGTTAAAGTGTGTCGGTGTGTTAAAGTGTGTAAGTGTATTAAAGTGTGTAGGTGTGTTAAAGTGTGTAGGTGTGTTAAAGTGTGTTAAAGTGTGTCGGTGTGTTAAAGTGTGTCGGTGTGTAGGTGTGTTAAAGTGTGTTAAAGTGTGTCGGTATGTTAAAGTGTGTCGGTGTGTTAAAGTGTGTCGGTGTGTTAAAGTGTGTCGGTGTGTTAAAGTGTGTAAGTGTGTTAAAGTATGTAGGTGTGTTAAAGTGTGTAGGTGTGTTAAAGTGTGTAGGTGTGTTAAAGTGTGTAGGTGTGTTAAAGTGTGTAAGTGTGTTAAAGTGTGTAGGTGTGTTAAAGTGTGTCGGTGTGTTAAAGTGTGTAGGTGTGTTAAAGTGTGTAGGTGTGTTAAAGTGTGTGGGTGTGTTAAAGTGTGTCGGTGTGTTAAAGTGTGTAGGTGTGTTAAAGTGTGTCGGTGTGTTAAAGTGTGTAAGTGTATTAAAGTGTGTAGGTGTATTAAAGTGTGTAGGTGTGTTAAAGTGTGTCGGTGTGTTAAAGTGTGTAGGTGTGTTAAAGTGTGTGGGTGTGTTAAAGTGTGTAAGTGTATTAAAGTGTGTAGGTGTATTAAAGTGTGTAGGTGTGTTAAAGTGTGTCGGTGTGTTAAAGTGTGTCGGTGTGTTAAAGTGTGTAGGTGTGTTAAAGTGTGTCGGTGTGTTAAAGTGTGTAAGTGTATTAAAGTGTGTAGGTGTATTAAAGTGTGTAAGTGTGTTAAAGTGTGTCGGTGTGTTAAAGTGTGTCGGTGTGTTAAAGTGTGTCGGTGTGTTAAAGTGTGTGGGTGTGTTAAGGTGTGTCGGTGTGTTAAAGTGTGTCGGTGTGTTAAAGTGTGTAAGTGTGTTAAAGTGTGTCGGTGTGTTAAAGTGTGTCGGTGTGTTAAAGTGTGTGGGTGTGTTAAAGTGTGTCGGTGTGTTAAAGTGTGTCGGTGTGTTAAAGTGTGTGGGTGTGTTAAAGTGTGTGGGTGTGTTAAAGTGTGTCGGTGTGTTAAAGTGTGTCGGTGTGTTAAAGTGTGTGGGTGTGTTAAAGTGTGTGGGTGTGTTAAAGTGTGTCGGTGTGTTAAAGTGTGTCGGTGTGTTAAAGTGTGTAGGTGTGTTAAAGTGTGTATGTGTGTTAAAGTGTGTTAAAGTGTGTCGGTGTGTTAAAGTGTGTCGGTGTGTTAAAGTGTGTAGGTGTGTTAAAGTGTGTAGGTGTGTTAAAGTGTGTCGGTGTGTTAAAGTGTGTAGGTGTGTTAAAGTGTGTCGGTGTGTTAAAGTGTGTAGGTGTGTTAAAGTGTGTCGGTGTGTTAAAGTGTGTAACTGTGTTAAAGTGTGTAGGTGTGTTAAAGTGTGTCG
>NC_141834.1:24451157-24501157 GCF_982586985.1 Callionymus lyra | reverse complement strand
ACACTCCAGTCCAGAAGGTTCTGGTCTTGATGGACATGTTTGACGTGCAGGTGCTTCAACGAGGAGAGCTGTCTGGCTCTCAAGACGCTCGAGGGTTACCTGGTGGTCCTGCAGCCTGACGCCCCTCAGATCTCTCTGTCGGGGGTCGGTCCACATCTGGCCCGCCCGGCCCCTGAGTTCGAGGGTCCCAGAGGTGTCCCCCTGTTCCCGGAGCTTCGCATCGTCTGCTCGCTGACTCACGCCGTCAACACGGCAGCTCAGGGCATGGAGGGAGGAGGTGAGTGGTGGCGCCCCCTGCAGGAGAGACCAGCTCACTGTGATGCTCCGCAGCGCTCATGTCGGACGCCGTCGCTCACACGCTGGACGGCTGCGAGGTCCAGCCTCTGGGGGAGGAGCTTAACCCGGAGCGCGAGGAGCTGCTGGTGGACATGGACGTCGTGAGGGAGAGAGGCCTGGAGATCATCAACACCACTGCCTACATCGCCATCACAGGTGATGATGTCACGCGTTCATGATGTCACACGTTCATGATGTCACACGTTCATGATGTCACACGTTCATGATGTCACACGTTCATGATGTCACACGTTCATGATGTCACGCGTTCATGATGTCACACGTTCATGATGTCACGCGTTCATGATGTCACGCGTTCATGATGTCACGCGTTCATGATGTCACGCGTTCATGATGTCACGCGTTCATGATGTCACGCGTTCATGATGTCACGCGTTCATGATGTCACGCGTTCATGATGTCACGCGTTCATGATGTCCCGCGTTCATGATGTCGCGCGTTCATGATGTCGCGCGTTCATGATGTCACGCGTTCATGATGTCACGCGTTCATGATGTCACACGTTCATGATGTCACGCGTTCATGATGTCACGCGTTCATGATGTCACGCGTTCATGATGTCACGCGTTCATGATGTCACGCGTTCATGATGTCACGCGTTCATGATGTCACGCGTTCATGATGTCGCGCGTTCATGATGTCGCGCGTTCATGATGTCGCGCGTTCATGATGTCGCGCGTTCATGATGTCGCGCGTTCATGATGTCGCGCGTTCATGATGTCGCGCGTTCATGATGTCACGCGTTCATGATGTCACGCGTTCATGATGTCACGCGTTCATGATGTCACGCGTTCATGATGTCACGCGTTCATGATGTCGCACGTTCATGATGTCGCGCGTTCATGATGTCACGCGTTCATGATGTCACACGTTCATGATGTCACACGTTCATGATGTCACGCGTTCATGATGTCACGCGTTCATGATGTCACGCGTTCATGATGTCACGCGTTCATGATGTCACGCGTTCATGATGTCACGCGTTCATGATGTCACGCGTTCATGATGTCACGCGTTCATGATGTCACGCGTTCATGATGTCACGCGTTCATGATGTCACGCGTTCATGATGTCACGCGTTCATGATGTCGCGCGTTCATGATGTCGCGCGTTCATGATGTCACGCGTTCATGATGTCACGCGTTCATGATGTCGCGCGTTCATGATGTCGCGCGTTCATGATGTCACGCGTTCATGATGTCACGCGTTCATGATGTCACGCGTTCATGATGTCGCGCGTTCATGATGTCGCGCGTTCATGATGTCACGCGTTCATGATGTCACACGTTCATGATGTCACGCGTTCATGATGTCGCGCGTTCATGATGTCACGCGTTCATGATGTCGCGCGTTCATGATGTCGCGCGTTCATGATGTCGCGCGTTCATGATGTCGCGCGTTCATGATGTCGCGCGTTCATGATGTCGCGCGTTCATGATGTCGCGCGTTCATGATGTCGCGCGTTCATGATGTCACGCGTTCATGATGTCACACGTTCATGATGTCACGCGTTCATGATGTCACACGTTCATGATGTCACGCGTTCATGGTGTCACGCGTTCATGATGTCACGCGTTCATGATGTCACGCGTTCATGATGTCGCGCGTCATGATGTCGCGCGTTCATGATGTCACGCGTTCATGATGTCACATGTTCATGATGTCACACGTTCATGATGTCACGCGTTCATGATGTCACACGTTCATGATGTCACGCGTTCATGATGTCACACGTTCATGATGTCACGCGTTCATGATGTCACACGTTCATGATGTCACGCGTTCATGATGTCACGTGTTCATGATGTCACGCGTTCATGATGTCACGCGTTCATGATGTCACACGTTCATGATGTCGCGCGTTCACGATGTCACGTCTGGTCCTGCAGGCGCCGAGTCCATCTCCGTGTACGAGGACGTGCTGCGCTCGGTCCGGTACCGTCTGGCTCGAGGCTCGTCTCGCTTTGAGCGGCGGTTCCGTCTGTCCTGCTCCGAGATGAACGGCAGATACACCAGCAACGAGCTGACGCTGGAGGTCAACTTCCTGCACTCGCTGGACTCGCTCTACCATCCCTCGCACCTGCTGGCCTCGCAGCAGCAGTTCCTGCACCCGGCGCATCACGCCGGCGAGCTGAGTGGACACGCCCTGCCCAACCTGCACCGCAACTCAGGTGAGGAGCGAGCGTCCAGAAGTTCAGGATGAGCTGAAGGTCTCTGTCCTGCAGTGGTGCCGGGAGCTGCCACCGTCATCATCATGGTCTGCGTGGGCTTCCTGGTCGTCATGGTGATTCTGGGCGTCTTCAGGATTCGCTCTATTCACCGCCGTGGTGAGGCTTCCAGGGGCGGGGCCAAGGAGGGGACCGGCCAATGGGACGACTCCGCTCTGACCATCATCGTCAACCCCATGGAGGTAAAGAACCTGTGGCGTCTTAACCTGCTCGTCATCCACCTGTCGATCCATCCATTAGCAGCGATGCTAATCCTTCCTTCTCCGTCTCAGTCCTACGAGGCTCGTCTCGGCGTCTCGGCCGACGCGGAGGGCGACGGCGAGGAGGAGGCGGAGTCACCTGACGACGCCGGCGACGACCAGCGAATCATCTTCAAGAAGGAGGGCAGAGACGCCAACGTCCGCCGCTACTGAGCTGCACGTACCCCACACAGTCCTGACACCACACTTTTGTTACACTGACACACTCGTGTAAGGAATGTAAACGCACAACCTTCATACTCCACGCCACGCGGCGCCGCACCAGCCGGCGCCTCCATGTTCGATGGCACAATGTAAACAGTTGGTGAGAGAGAAGTCGTCGGTTTCTGACACGACCCAGAAGAGTCGCCGGAACCATGACTTGTTTTCCTCAAGTCTGCACAACTATTCTGACATCACAAGATCACATGATCAAATGATCACGTGATCATATGACCACGTGATCACAGGGTCACTTGACATGGTCATGTGACCACGAGATCACATGATCTTTTGGTCACATGATCACTGACCACATGGTCACGTGACTCGTGATCATGTGACCAAACATTCTGTGGTGTGTTCTGTTCAACATGGAAACCCATCATGTTCTGATATTGTTTATTAATCTGTGCATCACTTCTTAACGTTTGTTCTTCAAAGTTGTAAATGTTTGAATCTTGTTTGAGAAATTTTTGCTGAAAAGTTTATTTATTGTTGGGAAAATAAGTTTGTATTGTAAACAACTTATTTTTTATATTGTCCTTAGAAATATTAGTCTCTATAAGAAGGTCATTGAAGGTCAGAGAAGCTGTTAATAATGACATCAATGTTGTTTTCTACATGTTTTCTATGTGTTATCATAAGAAGTGACGCACAGACTAACATCTGGTTACACATGTGTCAACAAAGTGGTGACAAAGGAATGTCCACTGACTTCACTCTCACGAGCGCCCCCTGCTGTTTCCAGAATGTCTGCTCAACTTGGGCCGTTTTGATTGTAACTTTCTGTACATACAAGAAGAAAAATCCACGTGATCCACGGTTTCCTGCTCAGATTCATGGTTTCTCTTCAGTTGTCGTGGCGACGAGGACCGTCCAATCAAAACGTCCTCGCAGGACGACACCAGAGTTTTGCACATTTTAAATCTTTCTTTCTGGTCTTTGCTTTGAAATGAATGTACAACTACGTGCTTCTTATCACCCCGTCCTCACCCGTCCTCCCCCGTCCTCACCCGTCCTCACCCGTCCTCACCCGTCCTCACCCGTCCTCCCCCGTCCTCACCCGTCCTCACCCGTCCTCCCCCGTCCTCCCCCGTCCTCACCCGTCCTCCCCCGTCCTCCCCCGTCCTCACCCGTCCTCCCCCGTCCTCACCCGTCCTCACCCGTCCTCACCCGTCCTCCCCCGTCCTCACCCCTGGCTCACCCGTCCTCACCCGTCCTCACCCGTCCTCACCCGTCCTCACCCCTGGCTCACCCGTCCTCACCCCTGGCTCACCCGTCCTCACCCGTCCTCCCCCGTCCTCACCCGTCCTCCCCCGTCCTCACCCGTCCTCACCCCTGGCTCACCCGTCCTCACCCGTCCTCCCCTGTCCTCACCCGTCCTCACCCGTCCTCACCCATCCTCACCCGTCCTCACCCGTCCTCACCCGTCCTCACCCCTGGCTCACCCGTCCTCCCCCGTCCTCACCCGTCCTCCCCCGTCCTCACCCGTCCTCACCCGTCCTCACCCGTCCTCACCCGTCCTCCCCCTCTGTGTCTCTTGCTGTCTGTGTGACGTGCAGTGATGTCAGTGATCAGCCTGTTATGATGAGTGTTCAGAGAGAAAATAATTACTAAACTTATTCAAGTGTTACTATTGGAGCGTTACTTGTAATTACTGATGCAAATGCTGATTAATTGTTATTGAAAACATTGTCCCAGAGTGTAATGAAATTCATAATAAAAACACTTCAAGACGTCACGACGAGTCCTTCTGTTCATTCAACTTCCCGCTTGAGACCTTGGCTCCCGCAGTGGTCTGAGTGCCGTCAGTGAAATCACTTAAAGAAACAGTGTTTGTACTAAACCTGACACGACTAACAATAACAGTGTTAAAGGGATCAGTAGTATAATAGAAAACTCTAATAAGTATGAGGAGCTGGCAGGCGAATGCAGAAGCAGGGGATGGAGGACACGATGGAGGTCGAGGGGTTCTCTCTCATCAGGGGATGGAGGACACGATGGAAGTCGAGGCAGGAGGTTCTCTCTCATCAGTGGATGGAGGACACGATGGAGGTCGAGGCAGGAGGTTCTCTCTCATCAGGGGATGGAGGACACGATGGAGGTCGAGTGCAGGAGGTTCTCTCTCATCAGGGGATGGAGGACACGATGGAGGTCGAGGCAGGAGGTTCTCTCTCATCAGGGGATGGAGGACACGATGGAGGTCGAGGCAGGAGGTTCTCTCTCATCAGGGGATGGAGGACACGATGGAGGTCGAGGCAGGAGGTTCTCTCTCATCAGGGGATGGAGGACACGATGGAGGTCGAGGCAGGGGGTTCTCTCTCATCAGGGGATGGAGGACACGATGGAGGTCGAGTCAGGAGGTTCTCTCTCACCAGGGGATGGAGGACACGATGGAGGTCGAGGCAGGAGGTTCTCTCTCACCAGGGGATGGAGGACACGATGGAGGTCGAGGCAGGAGGTTCTCTCTCATCAGGGGATGGAGGACACGATGGAGGTCGAGGCAGGAGGTTCTCTCTCACCAGGGGATGGAGGACACGATGGAGGTCGAGGCAGGAGGTTCTCTCTCACCAGGGGATGGAGGACACGATGGAGGTCGAGGCAGGAGGTTCTCTCTCACCAGGGGATGGAGGACACGATGCAACCCAATGGAGGTTGGGTGCAGGAGGTTCTCTCTCACCAGGGGATGGAGGACACGATGCAACCCAATGGAGGTCGGGTGCAGGAGGTTCTCTCTCATCAGGGGATGGAGGACACGATGCAACCCAATGGAGCTCGGGTGCAGGAGGTTCTCTCTCATCAGGGGATGGAGGACACGATGCAACCCTATGGAGGTCGGGTGCAGGAGGTTCTCTCTCACCAGGGGATGGAGGACACGATGCAACCCAATGGAGGTCGGGTGCAGGAGGTTCTCTCTCATCAGGGGATGGAGGACACGATGCAACCCTATGGAGGTCGGGTGCAGGAGGTTCTCTCTCATCAGGGGATGGAGGACACGATGCAACCCAATGGAGGTCGAGGCAGGAGGTTCTCTCTCACCAGGGGATGGAGGACACGATGCAACCCAATGGAGGTCGGGTGCAGGAGGTTCTCTCTCATCAGGGGATGGAGGACACGATGCAACCCAATGGAGGTCGGGTGCAGGAGGTTCTCTCTCATCAGGGGATGGAGGACACGATGCAACCCAATGGAGGTCGGTGCAGGAGGTTCTCTCTCATCAGGGGATGGAGGACACGATGCAACCCAATGGAGGTCGAGGCAGGAGGTTCTCTCTCACCAGGGGATGGAGGACACGATGCAACCCAATGGAGGTCGAGTGCAGGGGGTTCTCTCTCATCAGGGGATGGAGGACACGATGCAACCCAATGGAGGTCGAGGCAGGAGGTTCTCTCTCACCAGGGGATGGAGGACACGATGCAACCCAATGGAGGTCGAGTGCAGGAGGTTCTCTCTCATCAGGGGATGGAGGACACGATGCAACCCTATGGAGGTCGGGTGCAGGAGGTTCTCTCTCACCAGGGGATGGAGGACACGATGCAACCCAATGGAGGTCGGGTGCAGGAGGTTCTCTCTCATCAGGGGATGGAGGACACGATGCAACCCTATGGAGGTCGGGTGCAGGAGGTTCTCTCTCATCAGGGGATGGAGGACACGATGCAACCCAATGGAGGTCGAGGCAGGAGGTTCTCTCTCACCAGGGGATGGAGGACACGATGCAACCCAATGGAGGTCGGGTGCAGGAGGTTCTCTCTCATCAGGGGATGGAGGACACGATGCAACCCAATGGAGGTCGGGTGCAGGAGGTTCTCTCTCATCAGGGGATGGAGGACACGATGCAACCCAATGGAGGTCGGTGCAGGAGGTTCTCTCTCATCAGGGGATGGAGGACACGATGCAACCCAATGGAGGTCGAGGCAGGAGGTTCTCTCTCACCAGGGGATGGAGGACACGATGCAACCCAATGGAGGTCGAGTGCAGGGGGTTCTCTCTCATCAGGGGATGGAGGACACGATGCAACCCAATGGAGGTCGAGGCAGGAGGTTCTCTCTCACCAGGGGATGGAGGACACGATGCAACCCAATGGAGGTCGAGTGCAGGGGGTTCTCTCTCATCAGGGGATGGAGGACACGATGCAACCCAATGGAGGTCGAGTGCAGGGGGTTCTCTCTCATCAGGGGATGGAGGACACGATGCAACCCAATGGAGGTCGAGTGCAGGGGGTTCTCTCTCATCAGGGGATGGAGGACACGATGGAGGTCGAGGCAGGAGGTTCTCTCTCACCAGGGGATGGAGGACACGATGCAACCCAATGGAGGTCGAGGCAGGAGGTTCTCTCTCACCAGGGGATGGAGGACACGATGCAACCCAATGGAGGTCGAGGCAGGAGGTTCTCTCTCACCAGGGGATGGAGGACACGATGCAACCCAATGGAGGTCGAGTGCAGGGGGTTCTCTCTCATCAGGGGATGGAGGACACGATGCAACCCAATGGAGGTCGAGGCAGGAGGTTCTCTCTCACCAGGGGATGGAGGACACGATGCAACCCAATGGAGGTCGAGTGCAGGGGGTTCTCTCTCATCAGGGGATGGAGGACACGATGCAACCCAATGGAGGTCGAGTGCAGGGGGTTCTCTCTCATCAGGGGATGGAGGACACGATGCAACCCAATGGAGGTCGAGTGCAGGGGGTTCTCTCTCATCAGGGGATGGAGGACACGATGGAGGTCGAGGCAGGAGGTTCTCTCTCACCAGGGGATGGAGGACACGATGCAACCCAATGGAGGTCGAGGCAGGAGGTTCTCTCTCACCAGGGGATGGAGGACACGATGCAACCCAATGGAGGTCGAGGCAGGAGGTTCTCTCTCACCAGGGGATGGAGGACACGATGCAACCCAATGGAGGTCGAGTGCAGGGGGTTCTCTCTCACCAGGGGATGGAGGACACGATGCAACCCAATGGAGGTCGAGTGCAGGGGGTTCTCTCTCATCAGGGGATGGAGGACACGATGGAGGTCGAGGCAGGAGGTTCTCTCTCATCAGGGGATGGAGGACACGATGCAACCCAATGGAGGTCGAGGCAGGAGGTTCTCTCTCATCAGGGGATGGAGGACACGATGCAACCCAATGGAGGTCGAGGCAGGGGGTTCTCTCTCATCAGGGGATGGAGGACACGATGCAACCCAATGGAGGTCGAGGCAGGAGGTTCTCTCTCACCAGGGGATGGAGGACACGATGCAACCCAATGGAGGTCGAGGCAGGAGGTTCTCTCTCATCAGGGGATGGAGGACACGATGCAACCCAATGGAGGTCGAGGCAGGAGGTTCTCTCTCATCAGGGGATGGAGGACAATTTTAACCCAATGGAGGTCGAGGCAGGAGGTTCTCTCTCACCAGGGGATGGAGGACACGATGCAACCCAATGGAGGTCGAGGCAGGAGGTTCTCTCTCATCAGGGGATGGAGGACACGATGCAACCCAATGGAGGTTGAGTGCAGGGGGTTCTCTCTCATCAGGGGATGGAGGACACGATGCAACCCAATGGAGGTCGAGGGGTTCTCTCTCATCAGGGGATGGAGGACACGATGCAACCCTATGGAGGTCGAGGGGTTCTCTCTCATCAGGGGATGGAGGACACGATGCAACCCAATGGAGGTCGAGGGGTTCTCTCTCATCAGGGGATGGAGGACACGATGCAACCCTATGGAGGTCGAGGGGTTCTCTCTCATCAGGGGATGGAGGACACGATGCAACCCAATGGAGGTCGAGGGGTTCTCTCTCATCAGGGGATGGAGGACACGATGCAACCCAATGGAGGTCGAGGGGTTCTCTCTCATCAGGGGATGGAGGACACGATGCAACCCAATGGAGGTCGAGGCAGGAGGTTCTCTCTCATCAGGGGATGGAGGACACGATGGAGGTCGAGGCAGGAGGTTCTCTCTCACCAGGGGATGGAGGACACGATGCAACCCAATGGAGGTCGAGTGCAGGGGGTTCTCTCTCATCAGGGGATGGAGGACACGATGCAACCCAATGGAGGTCGAGGCAGGAGGTTCTCTCTCATCAGGGGATGGAGGACACGATGCAACCCAATGGAGGTCGAGGCAGGAGGTTCTCTCTCATCAGGGGATGGAGGACACGATGCAACCCAATGGAGGTCGAGGCATTCTCTCTCATCAGGGGATGGAGGACACGATGCAACCCAATGGAGGTCGAGGGGTTCTCTCTCATCAGGGGATGGAGGACACGATGCAACCCTATGGAGGTCGAGGGGTTCTCTCTCATCAGGGGATGGAGGACACGATGCAACCCAATGGAGGTCGAGGGGTTCTCTCTCATCAGGGGATGGAGGACACGATGCAACCCAATGGAGGTCGAGGGGTTCTCTCTCATCAGGGGATGGAGGACACGATGCAACCCAATGGAGGTCGAGGCAGGAGGTTCTCTCTCATCAGGGGATGGAGGACACGATGGAGGTCGAGGCAGGAGGTTCTCTCTCACCAGGGGATGGAGGACACGATGCAACCCAATGGAGGTCGAGTGCAGGGGGTTCTCTCTCATCAGGGGATGGAGGACACGATGGAGGTCGAGGCAGGAGGTTCTCTCTCATCAGGGGATGGAGGACACGATGCAACCCAATGGAGGTCGAGGCAGGAGGTTCTCTCTCATCAGGGGATGGAGGACACGATGCAACCCAATGGAGGTCGAGGCAGGGGGTTCTCTCTCATCAGGGGATGGAGGACACGATGCAACCCAATGGAGGTCGAGGCAGGAGGTTCTCTCTCACCAGGGGATGGAGGACACGATGCAACCCAATGGAGGTCGAGGCAGGAGGTTCTCTCTCATCAGGGGATGGAGGACACGATGCAACCCAATGGAGGTCGAGGCAGGAGGTTCTCTCTCATCAGGGGATGGAGGACACGATGCAACCCAATGGAGGTCGAGGCAGGAGGTTCTCTCTCACCAGGGGATGGAGGACACGATGCAACCCAATGGAGGTCGAGGCAGGAGGTTCTCTCTCATCAGGGGATGGAGGACACGATGCAACCCAATGGAGGTTGAGTGCAGGGGGTTCTCTCTCATCAGGGGATGGAGGACACGATGCAACCCAATGGAGGTCGAGGGGTTCTCTCTCATCAGGGGATGGAGGACACGATGCAACCCTATGGAGGTCGAGGGGTTCTCTCTCATCAGGGGATGGAGGACACGATGCAACCCAATGGAGGTCGAGGGGTTCTCTCTCATCAGGGGATGGAGGACACGATGCAACCCTATGGAGGTCGAGGGGTTCTCTCTCATCAGGGGATGGAGGACACGATGCAACCCAATGGAGGTCGAGGGGTTCTCTCTCATCAGGGGATGGAGGACACGATGCAACCCAATGGAGGTCGAGGGGTTCTCTCTCATCAGGGGATGGAGGACACGATGCAACCCAATGGAGGTCGAGGCAGGAGGTTCTCTCTCATCAGGGGATGGAGGACACGATGGAGGTCGAGGCAGGAGGTTCTCTCTCACCAGGCCCTCAAGATGCTGGCAGTGAAGGGACTGCAGATGAGGAAACATCACAGACGCAGCAGAACAAGCGTCAAGGTGTCTGTGGATCAGGCGTGAGATCCGTGGGCTAAACAAGCTTCTTAGACACAAGCCTGATCAACCCTGGCTCGGTTACCTGGGCGAGGGTGTCTGACCCGAAACACCCTGTGAACCCAGGATACAACACTGATGATGTGTCGTTGCACCGAGAGTGTTTGCTGTAATAATAATAATGATCTGAGCTTGTTTACAGACACGTGTTCTGTCAATCATTTCATTGTCCTACTGTTGTTATATATATATATTCTCTCTCTATCTATCTATCTATCTATACATATAGATATAGATATATAGATATAGATATATAGATATCTATATCTATATCTATATAGATAGATACATAGATAGATAGATAGATAGATATAGATAGATAGATAGATATAGATATATTTAACTATATATATATATATATATATATATATATATATATATATATATATATATACTGTATATATACTGTATATATACTGTATATATACTGTATATACCATGGATTCTCCAGACGGATCTAATCGACTGTGTGTAACATCTCCCGTCTAAGGCGGAACCAGTGACACCAGAACCAGTAGAAGCGACGGTTCTGTCCTCAGGGATCAACTGCACTTTGCTCTCTACGCTACGAATGTTTACGCTACGAATGTAACGTAAAGCTGCGCGCGCTGGTAACGTCGCGCTCGCGCTCAGCCGCCAGGATCTGACGTAAGTTCCTTCGAGAATACAGAGAAGAGCGTAAGCGCGGCTGCGGCGGGTTTGTGGGTCATGGAGGAGGAAGGTAAATAAAGAGGTTCTGCGAGGAGCTGCAGGTTCACAGTCGGGCCTGGATTCTGACCCACACGTCTCTAGAAGCGGCCGGTGAGCCGGTTCTGTTCGGCTGCAGCGGTGAGTGAGCGTGTTAGCCTGTTAGCATCGAGCTAACTCCAGTTACTACTCTTTGTTACATGTTGAACGAAACTGTGTGTTTTAGAGCAAAACACGCTTTTCTCAGTGTTTATCCTGAACTAGATGTTTCTTAAACACAACACGATGTTGTTAAGTTAACAGCAGCGCAGTGTCAACACCTGAGACTATATTTACCTGTTATTGTTCACCTGAGATTATATTTACCTGTTATTGTTCACCTGAGACTATATTTACCTTTTATTGTTCACCTGAGATTATATTTACCTTTTATTGTTCACCTGAGATTATATTTACCTTTTATTGTTAACCTGAGACTATATTTACATGTTATTGTTCACCTGAGATTATATTTACCTGTTATTGTTCACCTGAGATTATATTTACCTTTTATTGTTAACCTGAGACTATATTTACATGTTATTGTTCACCTGAGATTATATTTACCTTTTATTGTTAACCTGAGACTATATTTACCTTTTATTGTTCACCTGAGATTATATTTACCTGTTATTGTTCACCTGAGACTATATTTACCTTTTATTGTTAACCTGAGACTATATTTACATGTTATTGTTCACCTGAGATTATATTTACCTGTTATTGTTCACCTGAGACTATATTTACCTGTTATTGTTAACCTGAGACTATATTTACATGTTATTGTTCACCTGAGATTATATTTACCTGTTATTGTTCACCTGAGATTATATTTACCTTTTATTGTTCACCTGAGATTATATTTACCTGTTATTGTTCACCTGAGACTATATTTACATGTTATTGTTCACCTGAGACTATATTTACATGTAATTGTTCACCTGAGATTATATTTACATGTTATTGTTCACCTGAGACTATATTTACCTTTTATTATTCACCTGAGATTATATTTACATGTTATTGTTCACCTGAGATTATATTTACATGTTATTGTTCACCTGAGACTATATTTACATGTTATTGTTCACCTGAGATTATATTTACAGTTTATTGTTCACCTGAGACTATATTTACCTGTTATTGTTCACCTGAGATTATATTTACCTGTTATTGTTCACCTGAGATTATATTTACAGTTTATTGTTCACCTGAGATTATATTTACCTGTTATTGTTCACCTGAGATTATATTTACATGTTATTGTTCACCTGAGATTATATTTACATGTTATTGTTCACCTGAGATTATATTTACCTTTTATTGTTCACCTGAGATTATATTTACCTGTTATTGTTCACCTGAGATTATATTTACCTGTTATTGTTCACCTGAGATTATATTTACAGTTTATTGTTCACCTGAGATTATATTTACATGTTATTGTTCACCTGAGATTATATTTACCTGATATTGTTCACCTGAGACTATATTTACCTTTTATTGTTCACCTGAGATTATATTTACCTGTTATTGTTCACCTGAGACTATATTTACCTTTTATTGTTCACCTGAGATTATATTTACCTGTTATTGTTCACCTGAGACTATATTTACCTTTTATTGTTCACCTGAGATTATATTTACCTTTTATTGTTCACTTGAGATTATATTTACATGTTATTGTTCACCTGAGATTATATTTACCTGTGATTAAGTGCAATAAATGTTGGATTTAATTGATAAACAGAGGGACCTCCAGAAAAAACCTCCAGAGTATCAATGAAGTTTATTGATCTAAAACATTATCTTTTTCATTTTCCAATGTTGCGTTAATATTTAACCATGATCTTTTTCTAGTAAAACTAACTAGTATAAACCACCTGCATTGTATTGTGTTCTGTTGTATTTAGTATAATGTTTTATTGCTTTATTGATTGTTGTGTTTGCAGCAACATTATGAGACTAATATTGACTTTTATTTAATGAACCACGTCAACGTTGTGATCCAGTCTGACCAGTTTAACTAACCAGCAGGTTAACCATCAACCGTCAGCCCTGGAAACATCGTGTCAGTCAAACCTTCAGTTAAATCTTAGATCTCACCTTCACTCCAGGTTATTTATCTTTTCTCCGTTTATTTATTCACAGTTTGAATCATTCATGAAGTACTTTTCTCACATAAATACACAGAACTGCATATATTTATCTCCAGGAATGATTCTTGTTGTCTTTCTGAAATAATCCTACATGTTTTTAGTGTCAATGAATGGAATCTAAATGTTACAACAACTGTTTGTCGTTCATAATCTTTTCTTTCATTCCAAACATGAATTTTGCCTTTTTCTTATTAATATGAAGTTATTGATCCGTTTGATCCTCTTTTCTCTTTTTATTGATATTTCCGAGCAGATCTGAGCTTTTACTCTCAAGTGTTCATGGAAACCTTTTCTAACTGACCGTTGACTCCGTCCACACGTGCCAGGCGCAGACACTAGGGGGCGCCACAGGAGCGTGTGTGGCTCCACACTGGCCTGTGCACAAAAGAGAAGTACACAACGGAAGTGTGGTGTTATGACGGATCTCTGCAGGGGTCAGAGAAGTTTAGTCGATGATTGGGCGAGTCAGCGGTTAGTGGATGTAGGTCATTGAGATGAGCCGCACATTTCATCACTTCCTGCCTCCAGAGCCGCTCGTCTCGTGGAGGTTCTGAGTGTTTGTGGGTGAGTGACATACTGTTGTCACTGCTGATGTAGGACACACACACACACACACACACACACACACACACACACACACTTTTGATTTCTGAACATGGACACAGAAGATATCGTGAACATGTGTGGATGTATTTTTGTCTGCCTCGTCCCGATGATGTGTGTTGTTGTGATGTGTGACTCTATTGTATCATCAGTGTGTGTTGTTGTGATGTGTGACTCTATTGTATCATCATTGTGTGTGTGTTGTTGTGATGTGTTACTCTATTGTATCATCAGTGTGTGTGTGTGTGTTGTTGTGATGTGTGACTCTATTGTATCATCAGTGTGTGTGTGTGTGTTGTTGTGATGTGTGACTCTATTGTATCATCAGTGTGTGTGTGTGTGTTTGTTGTGATGTGTGACTCTATTTCATCATCAGTGTGTGTGTGTGTTTGTTGTGATGTGTGACTCTATTGTATCATCAGTGTGTGTGTGTGTTGTTGTGATGTGTGACTCTATTGTATCATCAGTGTGTGTGTGTGTGTTTGTTGTGATGTGTGACTCTATTGTATCATCAGTGTGTGTGTTGTGATGTGTGACTCTATTGTATCATCAGTGTGTGTTGTTGTGATGTGTGACTCTATTGTATCATCAGTGTGTGTGTGTTGTTGTGATGTGTGACTCTATTGTATCATCAGTGTTTGTGTGTGTGTTTTGTGATGTGTGACTCTATTGTATCATCAGTGTGTGTGTTGTGATGTGTGACTCTATTGTATCATCAGTGTGTGTGTGTGTTGTTGTGATGTGTGACTCTATTGTATCATCAGTGTGTGTAAGTGTTGTTGTGATGTGTGACTCTATTGTATCATCATTGTGTGTGTGTTGTTGTGATGTGTGACTCTATTATATCATCAGTGTGTGTAAGTGTTGTTGTGATGTGTGACTCTATTGTATCATCAGTGTGTGTGTGTGTGTTGTTGTGATGTGTGACTCTATTGTATCATCAGTGTGTGTGTGTGTTGTTGTTGTGATGTGTGACTCTATTGTATCATCAGTGTGTGTAAGTGTTGTTGTGATGTGTGACTCTATTGTATCATCAGTGTGTGTTTTTACAAAACTATTTTATCATTTAAATATTCACATTAGAAAATGGTCTTAAGCTCCGCCCACTAAAAAGCTGTTGTTCTGGAGATGAAATCTTGTTGACCATAACCACACCCACTCTGCTGTGATTGGTCGAGCATGGAGGCGCATCATCAATGGTGAGGCCGTCATGACATGTGATGAATCCTCCGAGCACGAGTACAGATGAGATGATGCTGGACCTTCAGGTGGTTCAACAGTTGTTGATCTGATGTTAGTCTAGAACACGCCGACATCTTCCTTCATTTCTCATTGTACTGGTTCCTGACCGGAGACGACAGTTGCATTCATTTCCAAGAACAAGTGCCGACTGATGAATTCTTCTGTTCCCGTCTTCCCTCAGAGATCAACCTGCCCCCAGAAGGTTCTCTTCACCGTCGTGTTGCCATGGCGATGCGGGAGTTGGTGGAGGCGGAGTGCGGGGGGGCGAACCCCCTGATGAAGCTGACGGGTCATGTGACCCAGGAAGGAGGCGCGTGGCGCCACCCTGCCACACCGATGGTGAGTGGGGGTCTGAAGGTCAGATGAGTGCTTTGAGAAGGTCTAGATGAAGGTTTTCTTCCAGCGTCTTCAGACCCACCTGCTGTGTGTGATGTGTTTATTTATTGTGCGACTGAAACCGTCTTTGAACGCTTGTGTCGATGTTGTGTTGTCGACGTCACAGTTTTGTCGTCGCCTGTGTTCCAGGTTCCTCCAACTCCCATCGAGATCGCCACCGAGGAAGAGGTGAGTCGGCCATCTTTGTGGCGGTGACCTCACCATGACGCCTTTGGTCCTCTCAACAGTTGGTCAACGAGTTCCTCCAGGCCCCCCCGAGACCCCCGCAGACCTTCGACATGGGCCAGCTCCTGGAGGAGATGCAGCAGATCGACCAGCAGAGCTTCAGACAAGCTCCTCAGAGAGGTGACCTGATCCCCTGCTTGTCGTTCCTCTTCTCATCCGACTGCTCTCCAGCTCCGGACGTGGCAGCACTCGCTCTCTCCGGCGACTGGACGGCAGAGTTCCTCTCCGGTCCTGACCCGGCATCTGACCCGGCATCTGACCCGGCGTCCGCCCCGGGACTCGTCGCTCTGGGAGACACCGGAGACGCCGATTGGACGAAGGAGTTCATCGCTGAGGCGGCAGGTAGACTCCAGAGCATGTGTGAGATGTTCGGAGCTTCTCTCATGGCGTCCATGTGCTCAGATCCCGGCCGATGGGCGGAGGAGTACCTGGAGCAGTCCGAGGAGAAGCTGTGGCTGGGAGACCTGGGAGACAAAGAGAGCGAGTGGTGAGATGAACCAGCGACGCACCAGGTGTTCTCTGACCATCTGTGTCGTCGCAGGACCAAAGAGTTTCAGGCGTCAGAGGAGCTCAAGCAAACCGCCAATCAACTGGTGTCAAAGGTCGACGACCCCAAGTTACAGAACACGGAGGTGAGTGTGGACGGTGGAAGATCCTGGAGTCACTCTTCACTTTCTTCTTCATCTGGCCTCCTGATGAGTTTGTGTTCTATCGTTGTGTAGTTCCTGCGCTTCGTTAGACAGATTGGCGAAGGCAGTGTCTCAGTGGAGAACAAGACAGACAGACATCTGACAGATAGAGCTCAGGCCCGGGAGGCTCAGAACTGGGCCTCCACCCTCAACCAGGTACGAGCGCTGGTGGAGCCAGACCTGCTTCACCCGAGTCCTCATGACACGGAGGCTCTTATCAAGCAACTGACTCACATGTTTTCAATGTGTTGTTGTGATGACGAGAACAACGAGGTTCATGTTTCCTCTAAAAACCTCTCGGTAAAGATTCTTCCACCAATTGTTGAAACGGTGAACTCCAGTCTGAGGACACTAGAGGGCGCTGCTGAGGTGACATCTCTCGCGATGATGTCATCAAGTGTCACCTTCATTTTTCTTTCTCAAGACGTTCTTCATCAGACTCACAGTCCACTTCTGTCCCTCCTCGTTTCTCCTTCTCCTGCTGATTAACTTCATGCACGCTCATCCCACCACCAACGCCAAACCTCCCTGCTCCTCCCGCTCCTCCCCTCCTGCCGTAGTTCCTGACGGAGACGGGGGGAGGCAGTCTCCCCCTGGAGGCGCCCGAGAGGAGCGAGAAGCTGGAGCTGACTAAAGCTCAGCAGGCGGAGCAGTGGGCGCGAGTGGTGCGGCAGGTAGGACCTCACCTGAGGTTCACATCCTCTGCCGTGTGGGAGCAGGAGGCCTTTGTTCACCTCTTCTCTCTCCTCCATTCATATTCTCCGTCTTCCTCCTTCCAGAAGTATCCGCCTGAGTCCAAACTCTTTCCTTCCTCCCCTCACGCGCAGGTGTCCCAGGAGTCGGCCGAGGCCTGGGTGGACGAGTTCGCCGCCGCAGGACCAGACTTCCAACAAGCCAAGGCTGCAGTGGAGGTGAGGCGTCCCTGAGAGACGTGCAGTAGATCTTTGACTCAAACACTCGTGTTAGTTGCTCAGAGAATATTGAATGGATTTAACATTTCAAATTTAACTTGTATTATTGCAATATTACTGTTTAATCAACCATTTAATTATTTTTCTTTTTTTTAAAGTAAGTCATTATTATTAGTAAAGATGTTTCTAAACCAGGGTCACAAAGAACAATCAAAGCAATACACAGTTAAAATGTATACTTTAAAAGATCAAGACACATAACACAAAATCAGGAAAAAGCTCAAATCAAAGTGTGTTGAGATGTTTGTTGAAGGAGTCAGTAGATCATCAAACACAGATGTTTCTTAAAGGAGTCAGTAGATCATCAAACACACATGTTTCTTGAAGGAGTCAGTAGATCATCAAACACAGATGTTTCTTGAAGGAGTCAGTAGATCATCAAACACACATGTTTCTTGAAGGAGTCAGTAGATCATCAAACACACATGTTTCTTGAAGGAGTCAGTAGATCATCAAACACACATGTTTCTTGAAGGAGTCAGTAGATCATCAAACACACATGTTTCTTGAAGGAGTCAGTAGATCATCAAACACACATGTTTCTTGAAGGAGTCAGTAGATCATCAAACACACATGTTTCTTGAAGGAGTCAGTAGATCATCAAACACAGATGTTTCTTGAAGGATTCAGTAGATCATCAAACACACATGTTTCTTGAAGGAGTCAGTAGATCATCAAACACAGATGTTTCTTGAAGGAGTCAGTAGATCATCAAACACAGATGTTTCTTGAAGGAGTCAGTAGATCATCAAACACACATGTTTCTTGAAGGAGTCAGTAGATCATCAAACACAGATGTTTCTTGAAGGAGTCAGTAGATCATCAAACACACATGTTTCTTGAAGGAGTCAGTAGATCATCAAACACACATGTTTCTTGAAGGAGTCAGTAGATCATCAAACACACATGTTTCTTGAAGGAGTCAGTAGATCATCAAACACACATGTTTCTTGAAGGAGTCAGTAGATCATCAAACACACATGTTTCTTGAAGGAGTCAGTAGATCATCAAACACAGATGTTTCTTGAAGGAGTCAGTAGATCATCAAACACAGATATTTCTTGAAGGAGTCAGTA
Source organism: Callionymus lyra (assembly GCF_982586985.1). NCBI lineage: Eukaryota > Metazoa > Chordata > Actinopteri > Syngnathiformes > Callionymidae > Callionymus > Callionymus lyra. The sequence goes on along the minus strand of NC_141834.1, from coordinate 24,482,387 downwards.
GATCATCAAACACAGATGTTTCTTAAAGGAGTCAGTAGATCATCAAACACAGATGTTTCTTGAAGGAGTCAGTAGATCATCAAACACAGATGTTTCTTGAAGGAGTCAGTAGATCATCAAACACAGATGTTTCTTAAAGGAGTCAGTAGATCATCAAACACAGAGATGTTTCCAAAGCTTAGGAGCAACAGTCTGGAAGGATTTCTCTCCTCTGGTCCGGAGGTTCAGGAACCATCAGTAGATCATGAAGGTCTGACCATGAATAGATCTGAAAGTAAGAACCAGAATTTTAAAATGATCCTGAAAGAAACTAGAGAAGAGTTTGAAGGATGAAGATTAGAAATCGGCATGAAATACTGAGGTCAGTCGGGTCTAAACCTGGCTTTTTGATCAAAGACTCCACAATGGTTTAAATGCATTGAGAAAAACCCCAGTAGAAGGTAGAGGTTCACCATTTTGGTAACTCAGGGTCGATTACATCAAATACTTTGGGTTTTTTCTTATTTGTTGTTACTAGTTTCCTGATGTAATCAGATCTAGCAGTTTCCACCATCTCATTGTAAGAAGTCATCAGATCCCTGAGGTGAAGTCTGTGCACCTCAAGTTTAGTGGACTTCCAGAGACGCTCAGACTCTTCAGACTCAGCAGATCTTCATTTGTCCAAGGACACCGTTTTTATGAATTTTCAAGTTGGATTGAACAGGTTTGATCCAGTATTTCAACACAATGATCAGTGAACCAGTGAATCAAACTGTCCATGTTAAGTCAGTCATTAAAGGAAAGAGAGTCAAACATAGAAAGTGTCGTCAGTATCAGCTGAGGTGAGACGCCTCTGAGACCTTTAAGGTCTTAGGTCCAGGGATGAAGTCCAGGTCACTCAGATGAACATCATGTACAGATACATTAGAGATGTTCAGGCCAAGAGTAAAAATTAACTTTTTGATGAGTGGGTTCAGAAACATGTTGCTCAAAATTAAAGCTTCTGTTAAAGTTCAAAGTTCTTTAGCAGAACAAGATAAGAAGTCACTAAAGTCTTTCAAGAACACTGAAGGACCAGGCGGACGGTAGATTGACACACAATAGAAAGGTCTTGTAGAACCAAGATCATCTGACACTCATAAGAAGTGAATTCCTGTGTCTGAATCACTTTGAACAAGTCTCTCTATGAACTACAGCCAAACCTCCTCCAGGACGTCAGGACTTCATTAAGAAGAACAAACTCTTCATCTCTCTTTATTTGTAATGCAGCGAACATTCAACAGACTTGTGTGCAGCGCTGATGATGTCACTGCTGATGATGTCACTGCTGATGATGTCACTGCTGATGATGTCACTGCTGATGATGTCACTGCTGATGATGTCACTGCTGATGATGTCACTGCTGATGATGTCACTGCTGATGATGTCACTGCTGATGATGTCACTGCTGATGATGTCACTGCTGATGATGTCACTGAGGCAGTGAAGCATAATATCAGCTTTAAGAGTTGAAACAACTCTTGACTCTCGCAGGAGTTGAGGTGCTGCCTGTCACAGCCAAGTTTAAACAAATTAAAATTCCATTCATTGTTCAGGAATTAAACGATTGAATTCAATCATTTCTGCTTAAATTATTTCTGAAATAATAAAGTTTAAAAATATTTTCAAAATAAATGCAATTTTTACTCCGTTAAATATTTTAATTTCAATAATTAAAAAATAAAGTTTCTGAATTCAATATTTATTTATTCAACATAGAATGTTGGTATAATAGTCACATGATCATCCGTGTGTCGCATGATTGGCCGAAAGTTGCATCGAGTGGCAACTATTGGATGCAATATAAGATAAGTAATTAAAAACATGAAATATGCAACATATACTTTTGAATTATTGGAATTAGAATACACTGTAAAATATTAATAATAATTCTCTCATTAAAGATAAATTCAACATTTCAATATAAAAAAGATTGAATTCAAATATGCAATAAAATAATGAAACGCTTCATAAAAACTCATTAAAGAAACAAGTTTTGAAATGAACTTAAACCATTATAATATTCTGATGACAGGTTTGCATCTCAGTCCTCAGTCGCTCGTGTGAGTTTGAACTTTGACCTTGTGTTGATCAGAGCGACGTGGACTTCTGGGAGAAGCTGCAGGAGGAGTGGGAGGAGATGGCGAAGAGGGACGCAGAGAGTCACCCCTGGCTGTCGGAGTTCGACCAGCTCCTCACCACCTCGTACGACAAGGTATTCACCTGCGCGTGTGAGACTCACCTGCGCGTGTGAGACTCACCTGCGCGTGTGAGACTCACCTGCGCGTGTGACACTCACCTGCGCGTGTGAGACTCACCTGCGCGTCTGAGACTCACCTGCGCGTCTGAGACTCACCTGCGCGTGTGAGACTCACCTGCGCGTGTGAGACTCACCTGCGCGTGTGAGACTCACCTGCGCGTGTGAGACTCACCTGCGCGTGTGAGACTCACCTGCGCGTGTGAGACTCACCTGCGCGTGTGAGACTCACCTGCGCGTGTGAGACTCACCTGCGCGTGTGAGACTCACCTGGGCGTGTGAGACTCACCTGGGCGTGTGAGACTCACCTGCGCGTGTGAGACTCACCTGGGCGTGTGAGACTCACCTGCGCGTGTGAGACTCACCTGGGCGTGTGAGACTCACCTGGGCGTGTGAGACTCACCTGCGCGTGTGAGACTCACCTGGGCGTGTGAGACTCACCTGGGCGTGTGAGACTCACCTGGGCGTGTGAGACTCACCTGGGCGTGTGAGACTCACCTGGGCGTGTGAGACTCACCTGGGCGTGTGAGACTCACCTGGGCGTGTGAGACTCACCTGCGCGTGTGAGACTCACCTGCGCGTGTGAGACTCACCTGCGCGTGTGAGACTCACCTGCGCGTGTGAGACTCACCTGCGCGTGTGAGACTCACCTGCGCGTGTGATACTCACCTGCGCGTGTGATACTCACCTGGGCTTGTTAAGTGAGACTCACCTGGGCGTGTTAAGTGAGACTCACCTGCTGCTCAGGGTTACCAGTTCGAGGAGGAGAACCCCTTCCTGAGCCACCCCGACCCGCTGACGGAGGGCGTGAAGAGGATGGAAGCCGGAGACATTCCTGGAGCCGTTCGCTTCTTCGAAAGTGCCGTTCAGAAGGAACCAGAGAACCAGCTGGTGAGAGTCCAGACTTGCACTTACCCAATGCCTTACTCACTCTGGTGACCTTTGACCCGCAGGCGTGGCAATATCTGGGCACCTGCCAGGCAGAGAACGAACAGGAGTTTGCGGCCATTAGCGCCCTCCGCAGGTCAGGAGGCTCACAGCGTTTGTAACACCAGTGTGTATGTGTAGACGTGTTTGTTGGGAGTGTGTATGTTGATGTGTGTGTTTGTGTAGACCTGTAAGTAAGTAAGTAATATTTATTCATATAGCGCTTTTCGAGACCAGGGTCACAAAGCGCTTAAACAATCAAAACAATACTCAAAAAAGTACATACTTTAAAGATCAAGATAAAACTGAGAACAAAACAGGAGTTCCAGAAATTCAAGGAAAAGCCTGAACAAATAGAAACGTCTTGAGATGTTTCTTAAAGGAGTCAGTAGATCATCAAACACAGATGTTTCTTGAAGGAGTCAGTAGATCATCAAACACAGATGTTTCTTAAAGGAGTCAGTAGATCATCAAACACAGATGTTTCTTAAAGGAGTCAGTAGATCATCAAACACACATGTTTCTTGAAGGAGTCAGTAGATCATCAAACACAGATGTTTCTTGAAGGAGTCAGTAGATCATCAAACACAGATGTTTCTTGAAGGAGTCAGTAGATCATCAAACACACATGTTTCTTGAAGGAGTCAGTAGATCATCAAACACATGTTTCTTGAAGGAGTCAGTAGATCATCAAACACACATGTTTCTTGAAGGAGTCAGTAGATCATCAAACACAGATGTTTCTTGAAGGAGTCAGTAGATCATCAAACACAGATGTTTCTTGAAGGAGTCAGTAGATCATCAAACACATGTTTCTTGAAGGAGTCAGTAGATCATCAAACACAGATGTTTCTTGAAGGAGTCAGTAGATCATCAAACACACATGTTTCTTGAAGGAGTCAGTAGATCATCAAACACAGATGTTTCTTAAAGGAGTCAGTAGATCATCAAACACAGATGTTTCTTAAAGGAGTCAGTAGATCATCAAACACAGATGTTTCTTGAAGGAGTCAGTAGATCATCAAACACACATGTTTCTTGAAGGAGTCAGTAGATCATCAAACACAGATGTTTCTTGAAGGAGTCAGTAGATCATTAAACAGATGTTTCTTGAAGGAGTCAGTAGATCATCAAACACACATGTTTCTTGAAGGAGTCAGTAGATCATCAAACACAGATGTTTCTTGAAGGAGTCAGTAGATCATCAAACACACATGTTTCTTGAAGGAGTCAGTAGATCATCAAACACAGATGTTTCTTAAAGGAGTCAGTAGATCATCAAACACAGATGTTTCTTAAAGGAGTCAGTAGATCATCAAACACAGATGTTTCTTGAAGGAGTCAGTAGATCATCAAACACACATGTTTCTTGAAGGAGTCAGTAGATCATCAAACACAGATGTTTCTTGAAGGAGTCAGTAGATCATTAAACAGATGTTTCTTGAAGGAGTCAGTAGATCATCAAACACAGATGTTTCTTGAAGGAGTCAGTAGATCATCAAACACACATGTTTCTTGAAGGAGTCAGTAGATCATTAAACAGATGTTTCTTGAAGGAGTCAGTAGATCATCAAACACAGATGATTCTTGAAGGAGTCAGTAGATCATCAAACACACATGTTTCTTGAAGGAGTCAGTAGATCATCAAACACAGATGTTTCTTAAAGGAGTCAGTAGATCATCAAACACAGATGTTTCTTAAAGGAGTCAGTAGATCATCAAACACATGTTTCTTGAAGGAGTCAGTAGATCATCAAACACACATGTTTCTTGAAGGAGTCAGTAGATCATCAAACACATGTTTCTTGAAGGAGTCAGTAGATCATCAAACACATGTTTCTTGAAGGAGTCAGTAGATCATCAAACACACATGTTTCTTGAAGGAGTCAGTAGATCATCAAACACAGATGTTTCTTGAAGGAGTCAGTAGATCATCAAACACAGATGTTTCTTGAAGGAGTCAGTAGATCATCAAACACATGTTTCTTGAAGGAGTCAGTAGATCATCAAACACAGATGTTTCTTGAAGGAGTCAGTAGATCATCAAACACAGATGTTTCTTGAAGGAGTCAGTAGATCATCAAACACAGATGTTTCTTGAAGGAGTCAGTAGATCATCAAACACACATGTTTCTTAAAGGAGTCAGTAGATCATCAAACACACATGTTTCTTGAAGGAGTCAGTAGATCATCAAACACAGATGTTTCTTGAAGGAGTCAGTAGATCATCAAACACAGATGTTTCTTGAAGGAGTCAGTAGATCATCAAACACAGATGTTTCTTGAAGGAGTCAGTAGATCATCAAACACAGAGATGTTTCTTGAAGGAGTCAGTAGATCATCAAACACAGATGTTTCTTGAAGGAGTCAGTAGATCATCAAACACATGTTTCTTGAAGGAGTCAGTAGATCATCAAACACAGATGTTTCTTGAAGGAGTCAGTAGATCATCAAACACATGTTTCTTGAAGGAGTCAGTAGATCATCAAACACAGATGTTTCTTGAAGGAGTCAGTAGATCATCAAACACAGATGTTTCTTGAAGGAGTCAGTAGATCATCAAACACACATGTTTCTTGAAGGAGTCAGTAGATCATCAAACACAGATGTTTCTTGAAGGAGTCAGTAGATCATCAAACACAAAGTGTGTTGACCTCTGGTCTCTGACAGGTGTCTGCAGCTGAAGCAGGACAACCTCACGGCTCTCATGACTCTGGCCGTCAGCTTCACAAACGAGTCTCTGCACCGCCAGGCGTGTGAGACGCTGCGAGACTGGATCACACACAACGCCAAGTATCGTGCTGTGCTGGAGCAGAGCGAGCCGCAGATAGAGGGCGCCAGAGAGGGCGAGAAGGAGAAGGAGCGCTTCGGCTCGCTGCTGCCCGAGTGAGTCCTGCAGGAGTCATAGATGTGACTCGTCAGCAGAGTCGTTTAAAACCTTCTCGTCCCGCAGATCCTTGTTCACCGAAGTCCAGTCCATGTACCTGCGGGCGGCCAACTCTGACCCGTCTCAGGTGGACCCACAGCTGCAGTGCGGACTCGGCGTCCTCTTCAACCTCAGCGGCGAGTACGACAAAGCTGTCGACTGCTTCTCCGCCGCGCTGTCCGTCACGCCGCAGGTGAGAGACGCCGCCGCCGCACGAGTCGTCTCGCTCACACACTCCGTCCTCAGGACTACCTGCTGTGGAACAAGCTAGGAGCTACACTAGCTAACGGAAGTCGCTCAGAGGAGGCCGTCGCAGCTTACAGGAGGGCCTTGGAGCTGCAGCCGGGGTTTGTACGGAGTCGCTACAATCTGGGAATCAGCTGCGTGAACCTGGGAGCTCACAGGTGAGAAGAAATGTGTCTTAATCTTGCCTTGCTGCAGCTAGCACTGTTAGCAATGATCTATGCTATCACTGTTAGTCATGAGCTAAACTAGCAGTGTTAGCCATGAGCTTAGCTAGCACTGTTAGTCATGAGCTAAGCTAGCACTGTTAGCCATGAGCTTAGCTAGCACTGTTAGTCATGAGCTAAGCTAGCACTGTTAGCCATGAGCTAAGATAGCATTGTTAGCCATGAGCTAAGCCAGCACTGTTAGCCATGAGCTAAGCTAGCCAGGTTAGCCATGAGCTTAGCTAGCACTGTTAGTCATGAGCTAAGCTAGCACTGTTAGCCATGAGCTAAGATAGCATTGTTAGCCATGAGCTAAGCCAGCACTATTAGCCATGAGCTAAGCTAGCCAGGTTAGCCATGAGCTTAGCTAGCACTGTTAGTCATGAGCTAAGCTAGCACTGTTAGCCATGAGCTTAGCTAGCACTGTTAGTCATGAGCTAAGCTAGCACTGTTAGCCATGAGCTTAGCTAGCACTGTTAGTTATGAGCTTAGCTAGCACTGTTAGCCATGAGCTAAGATAGCATTGTTAGCCATGAGCTAAGCCAGCACTGTTAGCCATGCGCTAATCTAGCAAGTTGAAAACAAACTCCATTGTTTGATCATGTATTTATAAAGTAAACGAGTAGTAAACACAAGATTTGTAAAACAAAGTTTATTGTTTTGAGCTTCGTCAGAATAATCGAGGCAACTTTTCAAGAAGATTCTTGTTCTCGATGTTGTAAAACATCCATGCTCATGGTTCTGAGACCTCAGTCCAGGTCCTGACCCGTGTGCCCTCTCTTCAGGGAGGCGGTGGAGCACTTCATCGAGGCTCTGTCGCTGCAGCGTCAGGCGGCAGGGGACCAGGGCCGAGCAGCGAGGGGTCCCGGGGGCGCAGCGGCCACAGTGATGTCCGACAACATCTGGTCCACGCTGCGTATGGCCTTGAGCATGATGGGCGAGACCGCCCTGTACCCCGCCGCAGACCAGCGGGACTTGGACACGCTGCTGGATCACTTTTGCCAGAGAGAGTCGGAGGGTGGACCAGAATGAGAGCGGGTTCGGGGAGGGGCTATCGAGTGTGAGTGTGTGTCTCATGGAGCCCGATGTACGAGGACCACCTGAAGAACCACCAGGTGAACCAGCTGGTCCGACATGCAGTATTTCTTCTTTAGGTGAAGAAACGTGTTTTTATTATTTATCAACATCCAGGAAGGATTTAAACCATCAACCCGCATCATGACTCTGTTAGCATCTCTTCTCTGTTAGCTTAACGTGTCTTATTAGCTTAACTTGTGTTATTAGCTTCTCTGCTCTGTTAGCTTAACTTGTGTTATTAGCTTCTCTGCTCTGTTAGCTTAACTTTTGTTATTAGCATCTCTGCTCTGTTAGCTTAACATGTGTTATTAGCATCTCTGCTCTGTTAGCTTAACTTGTGTTATTAGCATCTCTGCTCTCTTAGCTTAACTTGTGTTATTAGCATCTCTGTTCTGTTAGCTTAACATGTGTTATTAGCATCTCTGCTGTGTTAGCTTAACATGTTTTATTAGCATCTCTGCTCTGTTAGCTTAACATGTGTTATAGCATCTCTGTTCTGTTAGCTTAACGTGTGTTATTAGCATCTCTCCTCTGTTAGCTTAAAATGTCTTATTAGCTTCTCTGTTCTGTTAGCTTAACGTGTGTTATTAGCATCTCTGCTCTGTTAGCTTAACGTGTGTTATTAGCATCTCTGCTCTGTTAGCTTAATGTGTGTTATTAGCATCTCTGCTCTGTTAGCTTAACATATGTTATAGTTAGTACAGTTAATTTAAGAAATAAAAAAATATATATTTTCCTAATTTTGAAGTAAGAAAATGTATTTATACATTTTGATTTTTCTCAGTTTAGAATAAAAAAAGTGTTTTGATACTTGATGATAATAAATATTCTGATAAAAACAACAAACACACACAATTAATGATTAAAATGCACCTTAAAGGTTTTCAACAAATAAAACAAAATGTTTTTACATTTAAAAAAAAATGACAAAAGTGAAAAAGTATAAATAAAAAAGGAGTTTGTTTGAATGTTTAAAATGAAACTGACAGCAAAACATGATTCAATTAAAAACAAAATAACGACATTATTCTTTAATGTTTTGGATTCATCACAGAGAAGAAGTTTCTCTCGCTCGTGACCTGCTCACATGAAGGTGTGTGTGTGCGAGTGTGTGTGCGAGTGTGTGTGTGAACGAGTGTGTCAATCATGCTCGTGAGTGTAGCTCCTCCTCCTCGTCTCATTGGAAGATAACTTTAGATTATTGTGTAACATTAAAGCTCGTCGTCACAACTCGACTTTAATGTTCAGCAATAAAACTTTTTTCCCAAAATGTGTTGTTGCTTCTCTTTGGCCTCGAGCACACACTAGCCCCAAGTTACAACTTCTATAACTGTGGTTCTACGAATGTGTGTGACGCCCTGTACAGGATGTGGCTAGGGGTTACCTCAAGGCTCACCCAGTAGGGGGCAGTAGACGCCTCTTTAAAAGGCCCCACTTCACCAAACCAGTATTCAAACTGAGGGATGCAGTCTGCTGGGCCACACACGTCGAGGGCATCGCACGCATTTGTAGAACCAGAGTTATAAGGAGTTATAACTTGGGGTTTCTACGTCACACATGCTTCTGCCCTCTACAGGCCGTCACTATGGGTTAGACCTTGCCAAGGCAGTGGAATAAATGTACTCCCTGCTAACAGCTCTTGACAAAAAAATGCAGCCGTCAGCGGCCCGCGCCCCACACACTGCCCACCATGTGAATCAACGGATGAAGAACGCAATGTGTTCAAAGAGCCTCTGCTCAGCACTGTTAGCAATTAGCTATGCTAGCACTGTTAGTCATGAGCTATGCTAGCACTGTTAGCCATGAGCTTAGCTAGCACTGTTAGCCATGAGCTAAGCATGCACTGTTAGCAATGAGCTTTGCTAGCACTGTTAGCCATGAGATTAGTTAGCACTGTTAGCCATGAGCTAGTCCAGCACTGTTAGCCATGTGCTAAGCTAGCAAGTTAAAAACAAACTTCATTGTTTAATAATCAGCACTGAGACGTGTGTCGAGGAAATGATGCTCAGCAGAAGTCAGGTGGACGGTCAATATCAAAAATTTCTTCTGACTAAAAAAAAGTCGAAAAATCTTCGACACCTCGAGTCGAATGAACTTGCAAACCTGGCCGGCAGCCCACGACCTTTTGCCCTGTAAGCACCACCTCTGACATGAGCCAGTGTGAGGGAGGGTCACATGACCTCCTTTACTCTCCTAAGGTAGCAAGGAAGTGATGGACACAGTAGATGAAGGCTTGCTCTGCAGAGTGGATGGATGGAGACTTTCGATCTCGCAGAGGATCCTTCGGACAAAAAAGGCAGGGTTCAAACGTAGTGTTGACAAAAGAGATGTGGTCAGGGCTGAACATCTCGACAGCACGTCGCTCTGACATCACAGCCAGCAGCAGAGCATGATGACCGTGAGCACAAGGCCGGGACAATGCAGGTAGAAGGATCGTGACGGTAAGGTACCTCAGAGCCCTCCAGCCAATGCCTCCACTCCTGAAGTGCCGCCACCACCGCCAGGAGCTCCCGGTTGCCAATGTCATAGTTGCGCTCCGCTGGAGACAGTTTCCGGGAATAAAAAGCACATGGATGCACCTTGTTGTCCTTGGAGCACCTCTGAGACAGCACTGCTCCTATGCCGGTGTCCGAAGCGTCCACCTCCACGATAAACTGACGGACTGGGTCAGGGTGTCGTAGGATAGGTGCGGAGGAGAACAGCGAGCGCAGCCAGTTGAAGGAGTCTTCCGCCTTGGCGGACCAGATGAAAAGACTCTTAGTGGAGGTAAGCTGGGTTAGTGGAGCGGCAACCTGGCTATAACCCCGAATGAACCTACGATAAAAATTAGCAAAACCCAATAACTGTTGCAATTGCTTGCGGCTAACAGGCACCGGCCACTGGGAAACTGCCTCCACCTTCATGGGATCTGGCCGCAGCTGACATTGCCCTAAAATAAAACCAAGAAAACTCACGGTGGAAACTCTGAACTCACACTTCTCCACCTTGACAAAAAGTCTGTTCTCTAATAGCCATTGGAGAACGCGGTGGACATGGCTGAGGTGTTCATCACAAGAACTGGAAAAGATCAAAATGTCATCAAGATAAACGTACACAAAATAATTTAAGAAATCCCTTAAGACCTCATTAATGAGTCTCTGAAAAAACGCTGGCGCATTGGTCAGGCCAAACGGCATGACCAGATACTCGAAGTGTCCTAGGGGAGTCTTAAATGCCGTCTTCCACTCATCGCCCTCTCTAACACGAACCAAGTGATACGCACTTCGAAGGTCCAGTTTGGTGAAGACCATGGCCTTGTTCAGTGGATCAAAGGATGGGTCTATGAGTGGGAGGGGATAACGATTCTTGATGGTTATACTGTTTAACCCCCTGTAGTCTATGCAGGGTCTCAGGGACTTGTCCTTCTTACTAATAAAAAAGAACCCTGCACCAAGAGGCGAAGATGAGGGGCGAATCAAACCGGCCGTCAGTGACTCCCCGATATAGGTGTCGAGGGCCTGACGCTCAGGACGAGAAACCTTGTACAGTCGACTACAGGGAAGTGGAGAACCAGGAAGCGCCCTCTCCTTGCTAAAAACCTCACCCAAACTGTGATACTCCGGAGGAACGGAGGAAAGATCAGGAGGGGGAGAAATGGGAAGTGGAGGACGAGAGGTAGTAGGTGCAGAACGAAGACATTGTGAAAGACAATGAGGGCTCCAACCAAGTACAGTAGAATTCACCCAGTCAAAGTGAGGATTATGAATACGAAGCCACGGGAGACCAAGAACTATAGGAGAAGAGGGAGATGAAATGAGAAGAAAACAAATGACCTCAGAGTGGTTACCCGAAATAGTGAGGGAAAGGGGAGTGGTCTGGTGAGTCAGGTCGAGGAGAGGTCGGCCATCTATGGCGCAGACCGGGCGGGGAACGTCAAGTCTAACCAGGGGGATGTTAAGGGATAGGGCGAAGTCCCGGTCGATGAAGTTGTCCTCGGCGCCAGAGTCGATCAGAACAACCTCAGCAGTCGAAGTCATGTCAAAAGTCAAAAGTCCAGGTAGAGTGATCCGGTGAGTGGGGTCAGGAGAAGAGCGGGTGTGTCCCACCCGAGCACTAACCTTAGGGCGACTTGGGCAGACACGGAGTTGGTGACCAGGCTCGCCACGGTACAAACACAATCCCCTCGACCAAGCTGCATCGGCTCGTCGGGTGGCGGTGTAGGAGTCGCAGGAGTCAACTGAGGAGCTGGTCGGTCAAAGAAGGAAGGAGGAGGAGAGAAAACATCCTTGCCACGTTCCCTGCTGCGTTCCCTCAACCTATTATCGATCTTGATAGCTATGCTGATAAGAGCCTCTAACCCCTCCGGTTCATCCCGAGTGGCGAGTTGATCCCTGACGGAGCTACTTAACCCCTGGGTAAAAGCGGTTATTAGTGCGGGCTCATTCCAACCACTCTCAGCGGCTAATATACGAAAATCTATAGAGTAATGCCCCACAGACTCATCTCCCTGTCTTAAACTGAGTAACTTACGAGCGGACATAGCGGGAGAGCTATGTGGCAGGTCGAAAACCCGGCGCATCTCGTCAGTAAAACCGTCATAATTAGCTAGAGCCGGAGAGTTAGCCTCCCACAGAGAAGTTGCCCAGTCAGCTGCTCTACCCCGGAGGAGATTTATCATATACGCAATCTGGGCGCGACCAGTGGAAAATGAGGAGGGCTGCTGGCTGAACACTAACTGGACCTGGAGTAAGAAACATGCACAACCACCCACTTCTCCACTATAATGTTCCGGCGGGGGTATCGTTGGTTCACGTAGAGCCGGCAGTCTCTCAGGTTGAGCAGGAGTGGAGACAGTCGGCGCGCACAGAGGCTGCGGCGGCTGCAACAGGTGCGGGAGGGGCCAAACGAAGAGTCAGCTCACCCACAGCGTCTGACAGCTGGACGAGCGCTGCGTGACTGTCCCGTGTCACTTCCTCGAGAGAACATAGTCTGGTTCCTTGAGAACCGAGGGCTCGTGGCCAGAGTATTTTGTCACGAGTCGAACAAGGCAGGAGACCCAGATGCGGAAGTGAATAATCCTCGGAGGAATAGTTCAAAATAAAAGTCTTTTAATAATCCATAACGGTCGGAAAGGACCGGAACAAAAAACAGAACAGGCCCTCGGGACGGAGGCAGGACGCGGCTGGCGATCGGGGTCTCAGAACAGCAACTAAAAACAAAAGGGCAAAAAGAGCAACTTAAAACGCTGACAACGTCTGGGGGTCTCCAAAAGATAGTTCATTTAGATTTCAAGCGCGGAGCTAGATCAGAGATGCCAACCTTGTCAGGAAACTGAATACTCTGGCGAGTTCTTCCGGGTAGGGGTGCTCCTTATCAATAGGAAGAACCCGCCATTCAATCATCCCCAGCCGCGCACCTGCCAGCGTCTGTTAAAACAAAACACAGAACACGTACCAAACGGAAACACAACTTCAAAATAAAACAGGAAGGAACATAAACATGACAGCTGTATCTGTAGATGTTTACGGAAAACCAGACTGAAACTTCTCATAGATGTCGCTCTGATCCAGGAAAAGCTGCTCAGACAACGCCTTCTCCAAGTTCTTGGAAAAGAGCCTAAAAAAATGACTGAGGTCAGTCGGGTCTAAGCCTGGCTTTTTGAGCAGAGGCTCCACAATGGCATGTTTAAATGCATTGGGAAAAACCCCTGTGGAAAGGGAGAGGTTCACCATATTGGTAACCCAGGGGCCAATTCCATCAAATACTTTGATCAAAAGCCTACAAGGAAGGATGTCATCTGAACAATAGGAGGGTTTCATCTTGTTCACTAGTGTCGAAATATCACCCAGAGATACAGCACTGAAGGAAGACCAAGAGGAGGAGAGGGGCTCAGTGACTGCAGGGGTTCCACACAAAGGAGAGATTTTCTCTTTGATCAATTTAATTTTGTCAATGAACTATCTCAACAATGCATTGATGTCAGCTTCACAGAAGACAGGCGTGATTTGAGGAGCAGGAGACACGAGAGAATCAATCGTGTCAAACAACACTTTGGGGTTTTTCTTATTTGCTGCTACCAGTTTCCTGATGTAATCAGATCTAGCAGTTTCCCCCATCTCATTGTAAGAAAACATCAGATCCCTGACGTGAAGTCTGTGCACCTCAAGTTTAGTGGACTTCCAGAGACGCTCAGTCTTTCGACAGAGTCTCTTCAGACTCAGGAGATCTTCATTTGTCCAAGGGCACCGTTTTTTTTCTGAACTTTCAAGTTAGATTTAACAGGTTTGATCCAGTATTTCAACACAATGATCAGTGAAACAGTGAATCAAACTGTCCACGTCTGGGCAGTCATCAAAGGAAAGAGCATCAAACATAGCAGAAAAACTGTCTGCAGTATCAGCTGAGATGACACGTCTCTGAGACCTAACTTTCAAAGGCTTAGGTTCAAGGATGAAGTCCAGGTTAAACAAGACGATGAGTGGGTTCAGAAGCATGTTGCTCAAAATTAAAGCTTCTGTTAAAGTTAAAAGTTCTTTAGCAGAACAAGATGTGACGTCATCAGCATGAAGATTAAGGTCTCCAAGAATAAGAACACATTCCATTTGAATAATGTAAGATAAGAAGTCACTGAAGTTCAGAGAACTTTTCAAGAACACTGAAGGATCAGGCGGGCGGTAGATTGACACACAATAGAAAGGTCTTGTAGAACCAACCAAGATCATCTGAGACTCAAAAGAAGTGAATTCCTGTGTCTGAATCACTTTGCAAGAACAACTCTCCCTAAAAACTGTAGAAAGACCTCCCCCACGACGTCAGAGGCAAGGCTTACCCAGGACAGCGCTCTCTACTGGACAGACTTGGTTCAGATTAATAAACTCTTCCTCTCTCTGCCAAGTCTCAGAAAGACATTATAAATCCAAATTAACTCTTGTGAAAAGATCATTCAGAGAAAGGGATTTATTAGTAATGGAGCGAAAATTCAGAAGTCCCACATTCAGCACCGATGATGTCACTGATGACGTCACTGACAGCAGAGCGGGATCTTTTGAAGCGAACATGTCACGTGACTGACAGCTGTCACTCACGTTCAACTCCGTAGTAAAAGCCGAATTAAAGAGAGGAAATGAAAAAATCTTACCACCTTTCGTTGAGGTCTGGACAGACGGCAGCGCTGATATGTCGTCATGCTCTTCAGCGAGAGGAACGTCGATCAGACATCGATGAAATCCGGTGACGTCAGAGTTCTTTCTAGCGATCGCGACTGTGCGACTCATCCTGACCTGAACTCCAGACCGACTCGATCGCTTGTGGAAATCGCCCGAGAGATCAAACGATATTCCACAGAGTCCGAGTCGATGAGAAGCGAAGGAGGAAACCGACTCACGGGACGTTAGTAACGGTCGCGAGTAAAGTCCTCCATCGACTCTCTGATGTTGAGACATATCTTTAGTGATATGAGCATTATACCCGGACAAGTAGTCGTTAAAACAACTGTTTTTGGCAATTATTGCCAGAGCTCACGTTCAAGTGGCCGATCAAAGGCTTACTGGAAGTGGAAGTGTGTTCCACCCACATACGTCTGGTCGAACATTGTCTTCCCAACCTGCGGGTTCAGCAATGACTGCTTTGCGTGTCCTTACCACAGGCACACTGGGATGGGAGGCGGGCTCCCTTTCCCCGGTCCACGCCATCCACTAAACAGTAGGAGGCATACCTTGAGACAGGAGGTGCTGTTTTGCGTTCCGTTCCATGGCTCCCCACACCTCTGACAGACAGCGCCAGAGGCGCTCAAGGAAGCTCGACTCGCAGGATATCCATGGTGTCCAGGCTTGGTTGAATCACCTCCTCTTCGTAACACACCAGCCAGGAGCGTCCAAGAAGGATCAGCCTCATAACAGGCTCCTCCTCCCAGTATTTGTGCCACATTGTGCTGGTAGACGGTTGTGTTGATCTGCGTTACGTGCCCGACCCATGAGGCACAACGAACACCACGATGAAGACTTTCAATAAATTCTTTGTCCTGACTTTGCAACTTTCATCGGTCGCTGAGAGTGAATAGGAATACGCTGTAGTTAAATGTTCTCACATCGACTAATGTGGATTATTAAATCAGTTATTTTTATAGACAAAAATGTTTGTTCATTTTAATGTAGTGACCGGAGCTCAGTCGTCTTCGTCCAAAAAGACACTATCAACATCCAAACACATCAAGAATTTTAACTGATGACAAGAAATTTAAACAAGTCTTTATTTCACAGTGTAAACAGTGACTGTGTGCGCTCTTCAAACACCTTTTTATTGATTTAATTGGTCCCTGAGTTACCAATATGGTGAACCTCTCCCTTTCCACAGGGGTTTTTCCCAATGCATTTAAACATGCCATTGTGGAGCCTCTGCTCAAAAAAACAGGCTTAGACCCAACTGACCTCAGTCATTTCAGGCCTATTTCTAATCTTCATTCTTGTCCAAGATCTTGGAGAAGGTTGTGTCTGAGCAGCTGTTCCTGGATCAGAGCGACATCCATGAGAAGTTTCAGTCTGGCTTCCGTAAACATCTACGGAGACAGTCTTACTGAAGGTGTCCAGTGACATCATGATGTTCTGGTTCTGTTGGATCTGTCCTCAGCCTTTGACACAGTTGAACCAGATCCTGCTGAGAAGACTGAGGGATGAAGACTGTCTGGGTCTGTGTTAGAATGGTTCTCATCTTACCTTTCTGGGCGCAGTTTTAGTGTATCTGCCAATCAAATGAGGTCTGAATCAGCAGATCTGTTGTGTGGAGTCCCTCAAGGTTCTGTTCTGGGTCCTTTATTGTTTTTGCTGTACTTGATTCCCCTTGGTAAAATCATTCAGAGATTTCCAGATGTTTCTTATCACATTTTTGCTGATGACATCCAGCTCTACTGCTCTTTTGACCCAACTGAGCCCCAAAGGCTGAACAGCTTAGTCAATTGTTTGCTAGAAATCAAACAATGAGTGAAAACACTTTACAGCTAAATGTGGACAAAACTGAAACTCTGGTGATTGTTGATGATAAGATTCCAGGGTTGAGTCAGTACTTGGGTGACTTAGGTCAGTCTGTCAAACTGAGCCTGAGAAACCTGGGTGTTGTATTTGATAAAGACATGTCTCTTGTTCGACACTGAAGAAAACTGACCAGAAACTGTTTCCTTCAACTGAGAAAAATCTCTAAACTTAGGAAAATGTTGTCGGAACATGATCTGGATCTTATAATCCATGCGTTTGTTTCTTCTCGTCTGGACTATTGTAACAGTTTGTTTTCATGTCTTAACAAGAAGGATCGTCTCGTCTGCAGTTGATTCAGAACTCTGAGCCGCTCTAGTAGAAGAACTCACATTTCTCCTTCAAACTCTTCACTGGCTTCCAGTTTCTTTCAGGATCAACTTTAAAATTCTGGTTCTTACTTTCAGATCTATTCATGGTCAGACCTTCAGGATCTGATCCAGACTTACACCCCAGCTCGGGCTCTGAGGTCTGTGGATCAGAATCTACTTATGGTTCCACGCACACGACTCAGGACCAGAGGAGAGAAATCTTTTCAGGCTGTTGCTCCTAAGCTTTGGAACGATCTTCTCTCTCTTTGCTCTTGATGATCTACTGACTCCTTTAAGAAACATCTGTGTTTGATGATCTACTGACTCCTTCAAGAAACATCTGTGTTTGATGATCTACTGACTCCTTCAAGAAACATCTGTGTTTGATGATCTACTGACTCCTTCAAGAAACATGTGTGTTTGATGATCTACTGACTCCTTCAAGAAACATCTGTGTTTGATGATCTACTGACTCCTTCAAGAAACATCTGTGTTTGATGATCTACTGACTCCTTCAAGAAACATCTGTGTTTGATGATCTACTGACTCCTTCAAGAAACATCTGTGTTTGATGATCTACTGACTCCTTCAAGAAACATGTGTGTTTGATGATCTACTGACTCCTTCAAGAAACATCTGTGTTTGATGATCTACTGACTCCTTCAAGAAACATCTGTGTTTGATGATCTACTGACTCCTTTAAGAAACATCTGTGTTTGATGATCTACTGACTCCTTCAAGAAACATGTGTGTTTGATGATCTACTGACTCCTTCAAGAAACATCTGTGTTTGATGATCTACTGACTCCTTCAAGAAACATCTGTGTTTGATGATCTACTGACTCCTTCAAGAAACATCTGTGTTTGATGATCTACTGACTCCTTCAAGAATCATCTGTGTTTGATGATCTACTGACTCCTTCAAGAAACATCTGTGTTTGATGATCTACTGACTCCTTTAAGAAACATCTGTGTTTGATGATCTACTGACTCCTTCAAGAAACATCTGTGTTTGATGATCTACTGACTCCTTCAAGAAACATCTGTGTTTGATGATCTACTGACTCCTTCAAGAAACATCTGTGTTTGATGATCTACTGCCCCCCTTAAGAAACATCTGTGTTTGATGATCTACTGACTCCTTCAAGAAACATCTGTGTTTGATGATCTACTGACTCCTTCAAGAAACATCTGTGTTTGATGATCTACTGACTCCTTCAAGAAACATCTGTGTTTGATGATCTACTGACTCCTTCAAGAAACATCTGTGTTTGATGATCTACTGACTCCTTCAAGAATCATCTGTGTTTGATGATCTACTGACTCCTTCAAGAAACATCTGTGTTTGATGATCTACTGACTCCTTTAAGAAACATGTGTGTTTGATGATCTACTGACTCCTTCAAGAAACATCTGTGTTTGATGATCTACTGACTCCTTCAAGAAACATCTGTGTTTGATGATCTACTGACTCCTTCAAGAAACATGTGTGTTTGATGATCTACTGACTCCTTCAAGAAACATCTGTGTTTGATGATCTACTGACTCCTTCAAGAAACATCTGTGTTCGATGATCTACTGACTCCTTCAAGAAACATCTGTGTTTGATGATCTACTGACTCCTTCAAGAAACATCTGTGTTTGATGATCTACTGACTCCTTCAAGAAACATGTGTGTTTGATGATCTACTGACTCCTTCAAGAAACATGTGTGTTTGATGATCTACTGACTCCTTCAAGAAACATCTGTGTTTGATGATCTACTGACTCCTTCAAGAAACATCTGTGTTTGATGATCTACTGACTCCTTCAAGAAACATGTGTGTTTGATGATCTACTGACTCCTTCAAGAATCATCTGTGTTTGATGATCTACTGACTCCTTCAAGAAACATCTGTGTTTGATGATCTACTGACTCCTTCAAGAAACATGTGTGTTTGATGATCTACTGACTCCTTCAAGAAACATCTGTGTTTGATGATCTACTGACTCCTTCAAGAAACATCTGTGTTTGATGATCTACTGACTCCTTCAAGAAACATGTGTGTTTGATGATCTACTGACTCCTTCAAGAATCATCTGTGTTTGATGATCTACTGACTCCTTCAAGAAACATCTGTGTTTGATGATCTACTGACTCCTTCAAGAAACATCTGTGTTTGATGATCTACTGACTCCTTCAAGAATCATCTGTGTTTGATGATCTACTGACTCCTTCAAGAAACATCTGTGTTTGATGATCTACTGACTCCTTTAAGAAACATGTGTGTTTGATGATCTACTGACTCCTTCAAGAAACATCTGTGTTTGATGATCTACTGACTCCTTCAAGAAACATCTGTGTTTGATGATCTACTGACTCCTTCAAGAAACATCTGTGTTTGATGATCTACTGACTCCTTCAAGAATCATCTGTGTTTGATGATCTACTGACTCCTTCAAGAAACATCTGTGTTTGATGATCTACTGACTCCTTTAAGAAACATCTGTGTTTGATGATCTACTGACTCCTTCAAGAAACATCTGTGTTTGATGATCTACTGACTCCTTCAAGAAACATCTGTGTTTGATGATCTACTGACTCCTTCAAGAAACATCTGTGTTTGATGATCTACTGCCCCCCTTAAGAAACATCTGTGTTTGATGATCTACTGACTCCTTCAAGAAACATCTGTGTTTGATGATCTACTGACTCCTTCAAGAAACATCTGTGTTTGATGATCTACTGACTCCTTCAAGAAACATCTGTGTTTGATGATCTACTGACTCCTTCAAGAAACATCTGTGTTTGATGATCTACTGACTCCTTCAAGAATCATCTGTGTTTGATGATCTACTGACTCCTTCAAGAAACATCTGTGTTTGATGATCTACTGACTCCTTTAAGAAACATGTGTGTTTGATGATCTACTGACTCCTTCAAGAAACATCTGTGTTTGATGATCTACTGACTCCTTCAAGAAACATCTGTGTTTGATGATCTACTGACTCCTTCAAGAAACATGTGTGTTTGATGATCTACTGACTCCTTCAAGAAACATCTGTGTTTGATGATCTACTGACTCCTTCAAGAAACATCTGTGTTCGATGATCTACTGACTCCTTCAAGAAACATCTGTGTTTGATGATCTACTGACTCCTTCAAGAAACATCTGTGTTTGATGATCTACTGACTCCTTCAAGAAACATGTGTGTTTGATGATCTACTGACTCCTTCAAGAAACATGTGTGTTTGATGATCTACTGACTCCTTCAAGAAACATCTGTGTTTGATGATCTACTGACTCCTTCAAGAAACATCTGTGTTTGATGATCTACTGACTCCTTCAAGAAACATGTGTGTTTGATGATCTACTGACTCCTTCAAGAATCATCTGTGTTTGATGATCTACTGACTCCTTCAAGAAACATCTGTGTTTGATGATCTACTGACTCCTTCAAGAAACATGTGTGTTTGATGATCTACTGACTCCTTCAAGAAACATCTGTGTTTGATGATCTACTGACTCCTTCAAGAAACATCTGTGTTTGATGATCTACTGACTCCTTCAAGAAACATGTGTGTTTGATGATCTACTGACTCCTTCAAGAATCATCTGTGTTTGATGATCTACTGACTCCTTCAAGAAACATCTGTGTTTGATGATCTACTGACTCCTTCAAGAAACATCTGTGTTTGATGATCTACTGACTCCTTCAAGAATCATCTGTGTTTGATGATCTACTGACTCCTTCAAGAAACATCTGTGTTTGATGATCTACTGACTCCTTTAAGAAACATGTGTGTTTGATGATCTACTGACTCCTTCAAGAAACATCTGTGTTTGATGATCTACTGACTCCTTCAAGAAACATCTGTGTTTGATGATCTACTGACTCCTTCAAGAAACATGTGTGTTTGATGATCTACTGACTCCTTCAAGAAACATGTGTGTTTGATGATCTACTGACTCCTTCAAGAAACATCTGTGTTTGATGATCTACTGACTCCTTCAAGAAACATCTGTGTTCGATGATCTACTGACTCCTTCAAGAAACATCTGTGTTTGATGATCTACTGACTCCTTCAAGAAACATCTGTGTTTGATGATCTACTGACTCCTTCAAGAAACATCTGTGTTTGATGATCTACTGCCCCCCTTAAGAAACATCTGTGTTTGATGATCTACTGACTCCTTCAAGAAACATCTGTGTTTGATGATCTACTGACTCCTTCAAGAAACATCTGTGTTTGATGATCTACTGACTCCTTCAAGAAACATCTGTGTTTGATGATCTACTGACTCCTTCAAGAAACATCTGTGTTTGATGATCTACTGACTCCTTCAAGAATCATCTGTGTTTGATGATCTACTGACTCCTTCAAGAAACATCTGTGTTTGATGATCTACTGACTCCTTTAAGAAACATGTGTGTTTGATGATCTACTGACTCCTTCAAGAAACATCTGTGTTTGATGATCTACTGACTCCTTCAAGAAACATCTGTGTTTGATGATCTACTGACTCCTTCAAGAAACATGTGTGTTTGATGATCTACTGACTCCTTCAAGAAACATCTGTGTTTGATGATCTACTGACTCCTTCAAGAAACATCTGTGTTCGATGATCTACTGACTCCTTCAAGAAACATCTGTGTTTGATGATCTACTGACTCCTTCAAGAAACATCTGTGTTTGATGATCTACTGACTCCTTCAAGAAACATGTGTGTTTGATGATCTACTGACTCCTTCAAGAAACATGTGTGTTTGATGATCTACTGACTCCTTCAAGAAACATCTGTGTTTGATGATCTACTGACTCCTTCAAGAAACATCTGTGTTTGATGATCTACTGACTCCTTCAAGAAACATGTGTGTTTGATGATCTACTGACTCCTTCAAGAATCATCTGTGTTTGATGATCTACTGACTCCTTCAAGAAACATCTGTGTTTGATGATCTACTGACTCCTTCAAGAAACATCTGTGTTTGATGATCTACTGACTCCTTCAAGAATCATCTGTGTTTGATGATCTACTGACTCCTTCAAGAAACATCTGTGTTTGATGATCTACTGACTCCTTTAAGAAACATGTGTGTTTGATGATCTACTGACTCCTTCAAGAAACATCTGTGTTTGATGATCTACTGACTCCTTCAAGAAACATCTGTGTTTGATGATCTACTGACTCCTTCAAGAAACATGTGTGTTTGATGATCTACTGACTCCTTCAAGAATCATCTGTGTTTGATGATCTACTGACTCCTTCAAGAAACATCTGTGTTTGATGATCTACTGACTCCTTCAAGAAACATCTGTGTTCGATGATCTACTGACTCCTTCAAGAAACATCTGTGTTTGATGATCTACTGACTCCTTCAAGAAACATGTGTGTTTGATGATCTACTGACTCCTTCAAGAAACATGTGTGTTTGATGATCTACTGACTCCTTCAAGAAACATCTGTGTTTGATGATCTACTGACTCCTTCAAGAAACATCTGTGTTTGATGATCTACTGACTCCTTCAAGAAACATGTGTGTTTGATGATCTACTGACTCCTTCAAGAATCATCTGTGTTTGATGATCTACTGACTCCTTCAAGAAACATCTGTGTTTGATGATCTACTGACTCCTTTAAGAAACATGTGTGTTTGATGATCTACTGACTCCTTCAAGAAACATCTGTGTTTGATGATCTACTGACTCCTTTAAGAAACATCTGTGTTTGATGATCTACTGACTCCTTCAAGAAACATCTGTGTTTGATGATCTACTGACTCCTTCAAGAAACATGTGTGTTTGATGATCTACTGACTCCTTCAAGAAACATCTGTGTTTGATGATCTACTGACTCCTTCAAGAAACATGTGTGTTTGATGATCTACTGACTCCTTCAAGAAACATCTGTGTTTGATGATCTACTGACTCCTTCAAGAAACATGTGTGTTTGATGATCTACTGACTCCTTCAAGAAACATCTGTGTTTGATGATCTACTGACTCCTTCAAGAAACATCTGTGTTTGATGATCTACTGACTCCTTCAAGAAACATCTGTGTTT
The DNA here is from genome assembly GCF_982586985.1 of Callionymus lyra. NCBI lineage: Eukaryota > Metazoa > Chordata > Actinopteri > Syngnathiformes > Callionymidae > Callionymus > Callionymus lyra. Next base: position 24,459,374 of record NC_141834.1, on the reverse strand, counting down.
GATGATCTACTGACTCCTTCAAGAATCATCTGTGTTTGATGATCTACTGACTCCTTCAAGAATCATCTGTGTTTGATGATCTACTGACTCCTTCAAGAAACATCTGTGTTTGATGATCTACTGACTCCTTTAAGAAACATGTGTGTTTGATGATCTACTGACTCCTTCAAGAAACATCTGTGTTTGATGATCTACTGACTCCTTTAAGAAACATCTTAAGACGTTTCTATTTGTTCAGGCTTTTCCTTGAATTTCTAGAACTCCTGTGTTGTTCTCATTATTATCTTGATCTTTAAAGTATGTACTTTTTTGAGTATTGTTTTGATTGTTTAAGCGCTTTGTGACCCTGGTCTGGAAAAGCGCTATATACAGTGCCTTGCGAAAGTATTCGGCCCCTTGAACCTTTCAACATTTCGCCACATTTCAGGCTTAAAACATAAAGATATACAATTTTAATTTTTCATCATGAATCAACAACAAGTGACACAATCGTGAAGTGGAACGAAATTTATTGGATAATTTAAACTTTTTTAACAAATAAAAAACTGAAAAGTGTAATATTATTCGCTCCTTTACTTTCAGTGCAGCAAACTCACTCCAGAAGTTGAGGATCTTTGAATGATCCAATGTTGTCCTAAATGACTGATGATCAATAGAAGGCACCTGTGTGTCATCAAGTCTCCGTATAAATGCACCTGCTCTTTGATCGTCTCAGGGTTCTGTTGAAAGAGAGAACCATGAAGACAAAGGAACACACCAGGCAGGTCCGAGATACTGTTGTGGAGAAGTTTAAAGCCGGATTTGGATACAAAAAGATTTCCCAAGCTTTAAACATCTCAAGGAGCACTGTGCAAGCAATTCTATTGAAATGGAAGGAGTATCAGACCACTGCAAATCTACCAAGACCCGGCCGTCCCTCCAAACTTTCATCTCAAACAAGGAGAAGACTGATCAGAGATGCAGCCAAGAGGCCCATGATCACTCTGGATGAACTGCAGATAACTCCAGCTGAGGTGGGAGAGTCTGTCCAGAGGACAACATCAGTCGTGCACTGCACACATCTGGCCTTTATGGAAGAGTGGCAAGAAGAAAGCCATTTCTCAAAGATATCCATAAAAAGTCTCGTTTAAAGTTTGCCACAAGCCACCTGGGAGACACACCACACATGTGGAAGAAGGTGCTCTGGTCAGATGAAACCAAAATCCAACTTTTTGGCCACAATGCAAAACGATATGTTTGGCGTAAAAGCAACACAGCTCATCACCCTGAACACACCATCAACACTGTCAAACATGGTGGTGGCAGCATCATGGTTTGGGCCTGCTTTTCTTCAGCAGGGACAGGGAAGATGGCTACAATTGATGGGAAGATGGATGGAGCCAAATACAGGACCATTCTGGAAGAAAACCTGTTGGAGTCTGCAAAAGACCTGAGACTGGGACGGAGATTTATCTTCCAACAGGACAATGATCCAAAACATAAAGCCAAATCTACAATGGAATGGTTCACGAATAGACGTATCCAGGTGTTAGAATGGCCAAGTCAAAGTCCAGACCTGAATCCAATGGAGAATCTGTGGAAAGAGCTGAAGACTGTTGTTCACAAACGCTCTCCATCCAACCTCACTGAGCTCCAGCTGTTTTGAAGGAAGAATGGGCAAGAATTCCAGTCTCTCGATGTGCAAAACTGATAGAGTCATACCCCAAGAGACTTGCAGCTGGAATTGCAAATAAAGGTGGCGCTACAGAGTATTAGCGCAAGGGGGCCGAATAATATTGCACGCCCCACTTTTCAGTTTTTTATTTGTTAAAAAAGTTTAAATTATCCAATAAATTTCGTTCCACTTCACGATTGTGTCACTTGTTGTTGATTCATGACAAATTAAAATTGTATATCTTTATGTTTGAAGCCTGAAATGTGGCGAAATGTTGAAAGGTTCAAGGGGCCGAATACTTTCACAAGGCACTGTAAATAAATATTACTTACTTACTTACTTTTTACTAAAATATCTTTTTCTGGAAGAAAGATGAAGATGAAGACAACTAAGCTTCATGTATTATTTTTTTATTATCATCCAGTTATTTTTCAAATTGTTGTTATGTTTATTTTTTATGGTTTTATTGTTGCACATAAAGTTTTTGATCTTATGAAGACGAAGAAGTTTCTTTTACGATTCATTTGACTTTTTTTGTCACATGGTTCTGTTGTCTTGATTTCAGAGAATCTGTCAAATGACAAACATGTGAGTGAATCTAACAACAACATCTCTGTGTCTCTTTACTTCCTGCTTGTTCGCATCATTAGCTGCAGAGGAAAACCTGAAATGAAGCGAGAAACAAGTTTGCGTCTCAAGAAAAATGTTTGTTTATGAAAAAATTAAGAATCTTCAACAGAGACACACGGTGACATCACAGGAAGTCACAGTGACATCACAGGAAGTCACAGTGACATCACAGGAAGTCCCGGCGACATCACAGGAAGTCACGTGGCATCACAGGAAGTTCCGCTGACAACACAGGAAGTCCCGGTGACATCACAGGGAGTCCCAGTGACATCACAGGGAGTCCCAGTGACATCACAGGAAGTCCAGGTGACATCACAGGAAGTCCCGGTGACATCACAGGAAGTCCAGGTGATGAAGTGGCGGTGTAATCTCAGGAAGTGACATCACAGGATGTTGCAGGCGGTGCTGCGGATGGGAAGGCTGCTGGGTAACTTGGCGTACTGCTGCCTGAAGCTGTTTATCTTGCTGCTCATTATGGGTCCAGGGATCTCCAGAACTTCTCCGCTCGGGGAACTCTCCGACATCACGTTCACAGACGGAACATCTAACTTGTTCCCTTTGTTGTTTTTGGCTTTTTTAGCTTTTTCCTTCTCCTGCACCTCGTCCACAACGGATGGCGATTCGTGAGCCACGTCTGCGATCAAGTCCACCTGAAGGTCCGTCGCACTGGGCTTGCCTTCCGCCTGCTCCTCACAGCTGCTGACGGGAACGTTGGTCAGCATGTTTTTCATGCTGTTGCTGGTGGATCTGAAAAGAGCAAGAAGAAGACTATGATGCTCGACTTCCTGGTCAGGTGGGTTTGTAGGACTAGAGTCCTGACTGACCCATTGGAGCTTCTGTCCTCGGAGTCCTTTTGCTCACTGCTGTAGCGAAGTTCTGCAGGAGTTTTGAAGGACAAATCCTTCTTTCCCTTCAGCCAGTAGGTCTTCATGTAACCTTTGCCCTGAAACCACAAAGTCAGTCACCTACTGCACGTCTGCAATGGTTTCATCGCCACCTTCACGAAGATCTTCCCTCGTTCCTCGATGATGTATGGCTCGTGTTCCAGATGGTCCTTAGTTGTCTGACTGATGTGGATCTGCATGCCCTGGTCAAACGCACACACACACAAATGTATATACGTATATACACACACACATGTTGTAGTCATGTGTGTTACCGACCACTCCGTTGCTCTCCATCCTGGATGCAGTGTTGACAGTGTCTCCAAACAGACAATACCTCGGCATCTTCAGGCCCACCACTCCAGCGACCACCATACCCGAGTGAATCCCTGACAAGTGAGAAGATGTTGGAGATCATGAAGCTTGTGGACGTCTGGCTGATTGTCTAAACGTGAGGTGTGAAACTCACCGACGCGGATCTGGATGTTGTCTCCGGTGGACGGGTCTTTGAGGTGGTCGATGGAGCTCAGCATGTCCAGAGCCATGTCACAGATGTGGTGAGCGTGGAAGGTTGTCTTGTTGGGGACACCTGCCACCACCATGTAGGCATCACGGATGGTCTCCACCTGCAGGAGGCCAGAGATGTGGTCTTGACGTGGTCATGTGTGTTGTGCGCCCGGGCTGACCTTGTAGACGTTGTGTTTCTCGCTGAGTGTGTCGAAGACGATGTAGATCTCGTTCAGCATGTCCACCACTTGCATGGGTGTGATGTGGATGCAGATCTCGTTGAACTTCACCACGTCACTGAAGAGGATGGTCACGTCTGGAAACACCTGCACAGGAGAGCAGGAGGTCATGATGGGAGACATGGCCTGGGATTTCCTGTGGTACCTGACAGGTCTCCAGCGCTGTGATGCCTTTCCTCAGTCTGTCCGCCACAGCTTTAGGGATCATGGCATAGAGCAGAGAGTCTCCACGCTTCTTCTCCTCGTCCAGCTTCTTGATAATTTCCATCAGCTGAGCGTACTTCTGCTGCTCCTAGGGGTCCAGTGGGTTCATGTACAGTGAGTGAGTTTATCGTATCAGAAGGCTTTCCAGGTCTGATATAAAGCTGCTCCTTAGACTTCCTGAGGACCTCCTCGTACGACTCACCTGGTCTAGGGCCAATAGCAGCTCAGCCGACTGTTGAGTTCCGGCCAGGATCAATTCTCTGCTGGAGTCGTGCAGGTTGAGGTCGTTGACGTAGACTCCCATCTTGATCATGTCCTCCACTGTCTCGATGCTGCGGAGTGAAGAACATCATGGTCACCTGCAATGTCTCAGCTGCTACTGAAGGTCACAAGAAGCGGGTCTTTGAGTCTTACATCGGCGTTCCCAGGAAGATGAGTGAGTCCCACTGAGGAACGTACTTCATCTGACCCTTCAAGTGCAGCGGCTTCTTGGGCGGCTCCCTCATGTCCTCAAAGATGGTTTCACTGCACTTACCTGGAGACACACCAGGTGAGCTAACATGTGACCAGAGGAGGTCCATCAACACCCTCAACACCTGTGACTGTCTGGAAAGCCAGCAGCTCGATGTCTTCTCCACCAGAGTTGGCCGAGTTGTACTGAGCCTGAGATCCACTGTACTCCTGATCAGAACCTTTCATCTCCTCCGCCGTCTTCTGATCTGTCACATGACCATGACAGTGAGGACACTCAACACGACCTTGAAGGTCCGGTGTTACCTCGCTCTTCATCCCTCTTGGCCTTCTCTCTCTCCTCCTTCTCTTCAGGCTCCGCCTTGCTCAGTTTGGGGATGTTGACCTTCTGCTTGCTCTCCACCACAGCCTTGGACATCAGCTCGAACACGTTGTTGAGGTGTGTGTAGATCTACACACACAGACACACCCAGGTTGGCGCCGTGGACCCTCGTGGACTAGGACTTTCACTCACGTTGTCCCAGCTGAACTCCAGCATGGGTCGCACCAGCGTGAACTCCTCGTCAACCTTCTTGCCCTGCAGGTCAGAGAAGACTTCCTTGAGTCCGTCTCCGATGCGGTAAATGGTCATGTCTCGACGGAAGATCACGCTGAAGGGGAACATGTCGAAGAAGATTCCTCGCTTCATGGGCAGCTTCTCGTAGCTTGGCGCCGTCTTCTGCTGAGGCATGCGGTGTTTGAAGGCCGCGTTGTCGAAGTTCATCTTGTAGACCTGCAGCACAGAGGAGGTCACATGATCATGTGATCCACTGTAAAGATCATGTGATCGAGGCCTGAAAATCACATGATCAACTCCTAAAAAAATGGATCAACGTACCACGTAAGTCATCTTCTCCGTCTCCTCCTTCGATAAGATCTCAACCTCTATGTCCGTGTTGTAGAACTGACGCCCAACCTGAGACAGTTGACCTGCAGAGACACTTTAGGTTTACTTGTTCATGTTTTCATGTGTTCATGTTTCATGTGTTCATATGTTCATATGTTTATATGTTCATGTGTTTATATGTTCATTTATTCATATGTTCATATGTTTATATGTTCATGTGTTTATATGTTCATTTATTCATATGTTCATATGTTCATTTGTTTATATGTTCATGTGTTCATATGTTCATATGTTCATGTGTTTATATGTTCATATGTTCATAAACTGACTGACACATGTGTTCATGTGTTTATATGTTCATGTGTTCATAAACTGACTGACACATGTGTTCATGTGTTCATATGTTCATATGTTCATGTGTTTATATGTTCATGTGTTCATAAACTGACTGACACATGTGTTCATATGTTCATATGTTCATGTGTTTATATGTTCATGTGTTAATAAACTGACTGACACATGTGTTCATGTGTTTATATGTTCATATGTTCATGTGTTTATATGTTCATGTGTTCATAAACTGACTGACACATGTGTTCATCAAACCTTTGACGAACTGAGTGAATCCCTTCCTGGTGCTTCGATAATGCAGCGTCAGACTCGTCTCACATTCTTCTTCCACACAGAAGCTCGGAGGCTGAACTTTAGGGAACGAGAAGCGAAAATACTCGTGAAGGTTGTCGAGCTCGTTGATGAAGTCACGCACGTTCCTGCCCAACACCTGCAAGATGTGAACGGATGAATGTGTGAACAGATGAATGATTGAAGGGATGAATGTAAGTAAGTAAGTAAGTAAGTAATATTTATTTATATAGTACTTTTCCAGACCAGGGTCACAAAGAACTTAAACAATCAAAACAATATTCAATAAAGTACATACTTTAAAGATCAAGATAAAACTGAGAACAACACAGGAGTTCCAGAAAATCAAGGAAAAGCCTGAACAAATAGAAACGTCTTAAGATGTTTCTTGAAGGAGTCAGTAGATCATCAAACACAGATGTTTCTTGAAGGAGTCAGTAGATCATCAAACACACATGTTTCTTGAAGGAGTCAGTAGATCATCAAACACAGATGTTTCTTGAAGGAGTCAGTAGATCATCAAACACAGATGTTTCTTGAAGGAGTCAGTAGATCATCAAACACAGATGTTTCTTGAAGGAGTCAGTAGATCATCAAACACAGATGTTTCTTGAAGGAGTCAGTAGATCATCAAACACAGATGTTTCTTGAAGGAGTCAGTAGATCATCAAACACAGATGTTTCTTGAAGGAGTCAGTAGATCATCAAACACAGAGATGGTTCCAAAGCTTAGGAGTAACAGTCTGGAAGGATTTCTCTCCTCTGGTCCTAAACTGTGTGCGTGGAACCATAAGTAGATTCTGATCCACAGACCTTAGAGCCCGAGCTGGGGTGTAAGTCTGGATCAGATCATGAAGGTTTGACCATGAATAGATCTGAAAGTAAGAACCAGAATTTTAAAGTTGATCCTGAAAGAAACTGGAAGCCAGTGAAGAGTTTGAAGGAGAAATGTGAGTTCTTCTACTAGAGCGGCTCAGAGTTCTGAATCAACTGCAGACGAGCGAACCTTCTTGTTAAGACATGAAAACAAACTGTTACAATAGTCCAGACGAGAAGAAACAAACTCATGGATTATAAGATCCAGATCATGTTCCGACAACATTTTCCTAAGTTTAGAGATTTTTCTGGTCAGTTTTCTTCAGTGTTGAACAAGAGACATGTCTTTATCAAATACAACACCCAGGTTTCTCAGGCTCAGTTTGACAGACTGACTTAAGTCACTCAAGTACTGACTCAACCCTGAACTTTACCATCAACAATCACCAGAGTTTCAGTTTTGTCCACATTTAGCTGTAAAGTGTTTTCACTCATTGTTTGATTTCTAGCAACTATTGACTAAGTTCAGCCTCTGGAGCTCAGTTGGATCAACAGAGCAGTAGAGCTGGATGTCATCAGCAAACATGTGATAAGAAACATCTGGAAATCTCTGAATGATTTTACCGAGGAGAATAAAGTACAGCAAAAACAATGGACCCAGAACAGAACCTTGAGGGACTCCACACAACAGATCTGCCGATTCAGACCTCATTTGATTGGCAGATACACTAAAACTGCGCCCAGAAAGGTAAGATGAGAACCATTCTAACACAGACCCAGGCAGTGGGCAGGTCAGACCCAACAGAACCAGAAAAGTGAATTTACGCGAGTCAGCCGACATCATGATGTCACTGGACACCTTCAGTAAGACTGTCTCCGTAGATGTTTACAGAAGCCAGACTGAAACTTCTCATGGATGTCGCTCTGATCCAGGAACAGCTGCTCAGACACAACCTTCTCCAAGATTTTGGACAAGAATGAAGATTAGAAATATGCCTGAAACTACTGAGGTCAGTTGGGTCTAAGTCTGGCTTTCTGAGCAGAGGCTCCACAATGGCATGTATAAATGCATTAAAAACCCCTGTGGGAAGGGAGAGGTTCACCATATTGGTAACCCAGGGGCCAATTACATCAAATACTTTGATAAAAAGCCTACAAGGAAGGACGTCATCTGAGCAAGAGGAGGGTTTCATCTTGTTCACTGAAATATCACCCAAAGATACAGCAGTGAAGGAAGACCAAGAGGAGGAGAGGGGCTCAGAGACAGTAGGGGTTCCAAACAAA